>NC_056747.1:1042002609-1042065109 GCF_019279795.1 Protopterus annectens
AGGGCAGAGGCTGGAACACAGGCACATATGTGTAAAACTGTTGTCATACAGTAAGCAAGATATGTATATGTGTACATATCTATATGGATATATGGATATATGTATACTCATTTATACATATATGCTCACCATATGTCCTGCACATAGAGTGGAGCCCTACCTCAGCCCCAACAGTCCCAACCTCTCAGTGCAAGGGGATGTCATGTATGTAGTGCAGGTACATTTGTAGACTATTGCTACTGTAATTGGGAATGTCTTCACAGAAATAGTGTGTGTGGGAGGCCACATCTGCTGTTAACATGTGTGCCATTGGCTACTTACAGACATCCTAAGGTCATCATAGTACAGTACCACTGCTAGCACAGTAATGCCCCTGTGGACTACAGTTGCAATATGGCCAATATATGTGGACACTCTGATACATTCTGGTCAGTCCATGGGTATAAACAGAATCCCTTCCTGCAAGACATGTGGACCAGGTCTGTCAATGTGGATGTTAACAGCCATGTAGATGGGTATAACACATAACGACTGGTATACATTTGGCACCATAGGTGTTGGAATCATACACTCCTGTCTGGCCTGACACCTAATGACTGCTGATACAGGGGTGCCATGGACACATACTACCGACTAGATATTGATATACATCTGTACAGCATCCCACTTCTCTGTCTGACATACATGACGTTTAAGGGAGGCCCTGTAGCAGTACATCTGGCAAGTATCTGCAAATGACATCCCACTGGTTAATTACACTAAGCTGCTAGGCATGTAACAATGCACTGTGCAGGCTACAGGCAGACTGGCTCAACACTGGCCTACATCTTGTATGGAGGAATGCACATGTACCTGCATATATAGCAGGCCCAACAGCAATGTCACAGCATAGGGTAAGATACACCTGTGTGACAGTGCATAACCACAACCAATGTGAACACAGCCACAGCCACATATGGTAGGCTAGCATAATATTACAGTATATGGACTATCTGTTCTACACCGTCCTCATATGTGCCAGTCACAGACTGCCCCTACATATATTGGGCTGCTTCACAGTTTGGTCTGATGGCTGTCTGTGTTATGGGACATGTGTGTATATGGCCTACAAACATGTACAGGAAAACAGTACCATACATTGGGGCAGCATGTAACATCTGATAGAAGGGGAGCTAGGACAATGACATCTACCACAGTCTGTACACAGGCCAAAGTACATATTAACAATACACACACTGCTGACATTCACCATCACTACACAGACCTCAGTACTGTATGAACATCCACAGAATGTCTAGCTTATGTCATGAAATATAACCCCTACTGTACATGACATGTGTAGCAATCTGATATATCACTGACTTGTTATCAGATATGATGACACTGTTTATGGCGTACAGCACATAAGCACCACTTCAGGCACGCCATATGTACAAACGTTGACAGTGGTGTAGATGACAGCACATACACAGGGCCAGTATAGACATATTACTGTGATAACCTTGTATATTTTCCATTGTAACAGGGTTTGTTGCAACATATGTCCTATGAGGGATATGAAGTCAGTAATTGTCACAGCCTTCACCATCTACAGACTGCAATCCTCACACTACCATCTGCATTCCACAGAGAGATGCACTGTGGATAACACATGAAACCATAGGCACAACACTGCCCAGTCTGCAGATGACCCTGCAGATGGGGATTCCTCATATACATGGAACTGACATGGCAGGTATAACTACATGTACGACAGGCATATCCAGACAAACACTATTAAACCAACATTACTCCAAATGCAGTATATCAACACTTACAGTCTGTAGTCAGGTCAGGCACATCCCCCTCCTGTTTGTTGCCCTCTTTCCACAGTGTTTGTTGTTGGAGGTAAATCCCCATTCCATCTGAGATGCTGTTTGCCAAACAACAGATCTAGTTCCTGCTCACAGTGACTGAAAAAGTACAACACCACCATGATGTTCCTAGGTATTGGAATGTGTTTCCATGCAATTGGCTATGGGATTGTTTCACAGATGTTCCACATGCAATCAGCTAGGAGAGGGCTACAATTCATGCAGAGGCCATTAGCTGATCATGATACATGTCAGGGAGAGGTGGGAGTGTAAAATCTAAGCATGTTTGTGTCACACACCTACCAGGACAGGGTATCAAACCCCTAACAACTATGTAGTGCTTTCACAGTTTGATGCAGTTATTGGATGCACCACATGGGTTACCTAATTTGGAGCACTCAGGACATATATGTGAGGGTGATTGAGATCTGCAACAGGGATACAGTAGATATACAGTAGGTGTCGTACACATGCCTGTCTGCATGAACAGGTGCCAGTGTCAACACAGGCACACTCACACAGGGACACACACACACATTGACACACTTGGCAGGGCCAGGAGTGCAACTCATCACTAGTGGGATTGCCACAACACATCAATGTGCAGGTATCACATGCACCACACGGGTCATACGGAGGCTGTATGGGCAAAGAGTATGAGGAGATGTCAGACATCAGACAGCATGCTTCAGTATGCCCTGGGGGGTTGTAGTGAGTGTGGATGTGGACATATGCACCATACAACACATACACACAAACACACAGGGTGCCAGTTAGGACATGCATGGGTGCATGTCTACATGGGTGTGTGGTGGTCAACTGTGCCAGCAGGCTGTACAAGGGTTGGCAATGGGTATACCTTGGCATCGGGCCACATGACAATGGTCTGCGTTATGGCTCAGGCCTGTAGTAACTGCATTTGCCCACACAGGTGGGTATTGCATCCCCCATCCAGTCACCTGGGTGACTATTGTGTGTGGCCAATGCTGTATACCACATGCCATGTATGTTTTCCTTAGTCCATGACATGGATGGTGTCTGGGATGTGTACACCTCTGACATGCATGTACAGTGATGTGGAACTGTACCTGGGGTATCTGGCCCATGTTGTGAACACAGATTGTCATCAGATGTGCCAGTCTTGCCCACCTGCGGCAGGAACTGGTACTGGGCAGCAGGTTTACCCTTTACCTACATTGATGGCATGCCAACAGCATTCCCTGATGTCAGTGCCATCTGTCCATACAGGACATGTTGTCAGCCATGGTATGTCCATCATGAGTCACATGTGAAGGCACCACAGGTGGTGCAGGTGTCCATTGGGGAACATGGTAGAGATGCACTGTCTGCATGTATGTTCATATTGGACAGATGGGCAGGGTGACATGCCCTCTGTAGCCCACTGCCATCACTGCATAGCTACTATCAGTGGCCAATATGCAGTGTACAACCCCCATATTGGCTGCTGCCTAGGCATGTGGGTTCATATGACACATGAGTTGAATGTGTGCTCTGGGTAATAGTGGGGTTGCTAATTTGGATTGTCTGGCCTTGATGTCACATGTATGGGTATGGCTTTGCACCCCAGCCTCCCAGCTCATTTACATCTGTTATCCTTGTATAGTTGACATTGTGATATATAGTAGGGCCACCATAAAATAAATTAGCAAAACCCCCTCCACAATTAACACACACTGACCTTTACACTGGATACAAGTTTTACACACATATACACAACTGTCATATCTGGGAGTAAAACCCCTACCTAACTACTTTATTACACTACAGCACTTCACAGTTATAGTACACGCCACTGCCATTACTGGAGTACTATTTCCCCAAAGTTATATTTCACAGTCAATGACATCAGCAGGATTGCCAAAGTAGGGCATTTCAACTGTACTGCAAGTGACTAGCCTAAAATGCATTGCTCCTTACACAGACAGTGAGATACACACAAAACATCCACAACTGACATGTGTGGGTATAGAACCCCTGACTGAGGTCTATATCACACTACAGTATAGCGCTGTTATAGGCCGTACCACAGGGATTACCAAAAGAACATTCTCCCCAAAGGTTTACTTCACAATGAATGACATCAGCAGGATTGGCAATGTAGGGCATTTGAATTGTACTGCGAGTGAGTAGCCTATGATGCATTGCTCCATAAACAGACATTGCAACACACACAAAACATCCAGAACTGCCATGGGTGGAGATGGAACCCTACCACAGTTCTAAATCACATTACAGTAACACACAGTTACAGGATGCCCTACAGAGATTGCTGGGCTATGACTTTCCCACAGGTGTATTTCTAGGTGAGTGACATCAGCAGCCTTGCCAAAGTTAAGTATGTGTATTGTACAGGGTGTGAGTGGCCTAAAAAGCATTGCTGTCTACTCAGTCAGACACACACAGATTCACACACCAACACACAATTGCCAGGTCTGGGGTTAGAACACCTACATCACTACTTTATCACACTACAGTGGTGCACAGCTACAAGACGTGCTACAGAGATTACTGGGCTATGATTTCCCCAGAGGTGTATTTCTAGGTGAGTGACATCAGCAGCCTTGCCAAAGTCAAGTATGTGTATTGTACGGGGTGTGAGTGGCCTAAAAAGCATTGCTCTCTATTGAGTCAGACACACACACAGATTCATACACCAGCACACACACACACACACACACACACACACACACACACACACACACACACACACACACACACACACACACACACACACACAGTTGCCAGGTCTGAGGTTAGAACACCTACCTCACTACTTTATCATACTACAGCAGTTACAAGGCACACTACGGAGATTACTAAACTATGATTTCCCCAGAGGTTTATTTCTAGGTGCGTGACATCTGCAACCTTGCCAATGTTGTGTATATGAACTGTACTGAGTATGAGTAGCCTAGAAAGCATTTCTCTCTACACAGGCAGAGACCAAGACACGCACACATACACACATTCACACAGTTGCCAAGTCTGGTGGTAGAAGTACTACCTAACTAGTTTATCACTACAGCAGTACACAGTTATGAGACGCACCATGGAGATTACTGAGCTACAGCTCCTCCAAAGGTGTATTTCACATTGGATGACTTCAGCAGGCTTGTCATGATACTGCTATGGGGAGGACCCATTCATGTAGGGGTTGACATGCCACATGCGGGCACACACAGGGTCATATGCCACAGGTACGTGTATACAGCTACTAGATGACATCTTCCTTGTACAGTCATGTTGCACAACTGGCACGTGCAATATGCCGTCATGCTGACAGATACTGTTGGCTAGTATCTGCAGTGAGTGACACCTGCACCTCATGTGTTTGGGGCCCTTTGGCTATGTGGTGGGTGGGACAGGCCCAGATGGCTCCTTGTCATGGTCACCCTCTTCAACACATCTTTGTCCGTCAACCTTTGGGTTATTATAGTGTGTTGTTCTTACACATATGTCTGTATTCCTATCCACTGTGTGTGCAAGGCAGGAGTGATGCATACTGACATGTGTCTGCACTGAGAACTGCAACTAGCAGATATATCTGGTCCACTGTTGTTTGCTGACATGGCCTTCTTGTGTTTAAGTGTGTGAGCATGCCCAGTATGGCCATCTATATTGCATGTGTGGACGAAGTCCAGGTGGTTTGTACTGCGGTGCTGAACTTTGTGTTGTACACCCACAGGTAGCATGCTGTATCTGCAGGGTATATATCAGTCATTTGGCATTGACTGTTGCTACATTTCTGCTTAGCGGGGGGGGGCACCAAACTGTTTCTACATTTCTACACAGGGGGGGGGGCACACCTGACTGTTACTATAAGTGTACATAGGATGGTGGGGCACACCTTACACTTTTCCACAGTTTCTAGGACTGTACTGGTATGTCAGGTACACCATTTTAGTCTGTAGTCTTACCTATCGTGCTGGCTAGAGGCATACCAGTGTACTACAGATTGTAGCTTTCACTACCTACATATTAGTTTCTGACTTTCTAGCCTTCACAACTGACATCCAACTGGCTGGCCTGCTGTAGTCTGTCTGTGTAAGGCTGGGGTAGGGGTTAACCATGGGGCTCATTCAGAGGCCATAGTGCAGCATTTGTTTGCGTTTGTCTACACCTATCCTGCTGGCTGTGACAGCTGTTGGGTATGTGCCTCCCCCGACTGGCATGTGTGAGTCACTTACCTTGTGGGTGTCCCAGTATTGAGGGTGGTGATGCATGGCTGCCTATGTCAGATGCACATAGTACACTCTCTATACATGGCTGAGCACAGGTAGTGTCATGGTTGGCATCCCTTTTACTGTATTGTTCGAGTCAGAGAGAGGTGTCATTCCCTGGGTCCCTACTGTGTCAGTACATGTGCTATGCATTGCCTCTTTGCCAAGGCCAGGGCATACTGGGCATGCCTCCTTCTGCCTAGTGGGGCAGGCTCAGGTTGTTCCTCCTCCAAGTCATTCTGTGCCTGTGCAGGCCTTGGCACTGGTGGGGGGCTGTGTGGCCCTGCCCCATGCTATTCCTGCTGCAGCTGTTTCTACGGGATCATATTGTGTAGCATGGCACATACAAGGACAATTTGGGTGCATGTAGTTGGTGAGTACTGCAAGGCTCCACCGGATGTGTCCAGGCACCCGAACCATGACTTGAGCATCCCAAACACACGCTCTATTATGATTCATGTTTGTGTGTGTGTCATTATGGAGTTCTTGTTCAAGTGTGTGTGCATTTCTGATGGGTGTCATCAGCCATGACTCCAGTGCGTATACAGCATACCCCACGAGGTTACCATGTGGGATGTCCCCATTGGCAAATGTATGGTACAGCTGCATCAGATGCCAGATGCGGGAGTCATGGTAGCTTCCAGGGCAGCCAGCACACACATACATTATTATGCCCTAGGCATCACACATGACCTGGCAGCTGATGGAGGGGAAGCCCTTGTGGTTGATGTAGACCCTACCCTGCTCACCTGGTGGTGGTTTAATGTATATGTGCATGCAGTCTATTGCACCCACTACCTCAGGGTATTCTGCTATTTGGTGGAAGAGACGCATATTGCTGGCCAATGCCTCACGGGTGATGGGGAAATATACGTGCCCACTGACATGTGCTGACATGGCATCCAGGACCTGGTGGAGTACCCTGGATGCTGATGCCTGTGAAATCCCCATCATATCCTCAGTTGGCCTTTGGAAGGTACCTGTAGCTAGTATTCTTAGGCCTACACATACCTTGGTATCCACTGAGATGTGTTCCCCCTCTGTTACTTCTGTGTGTGAGGCGTGGCCAGCACAGCTCAACAATTTGCTGTAGGAGGTCCCTGTCCACCCTATAGCACTCTACTATCTTCAACTAATGTAGCCCTTGGTAGGTTACACTGGGTCTGTACACTCTTCTCAGTCTCCTCACTGTGGGTTGCTCAGCAGCATTCACATCCTCACCACCCTCAGCCTCTTGCACATGCTGGTTTATTATAGCAAAAGCAGCTCCTAACATTTTTTCTCTTGCTTTCGTTTTGTAAAATGTCCCCATCTGTATACACCGGTGGTGCAGAGTTTTTGGGAAAAACAAGGGGGAGAGGTGTTTGCATAGTTTATAGTGGTGTGCTGTGCTGGGCTGGTCTGCTACCTATGTAATTGGCTGATTCTGATACATTACACCTGTCAGCTAAGCTAGTTCTCCTTGATTACCTTCCTACTGCTGTTTTCCCTTCCCATTGCCTCCCTGTTTAAGCCTGTGTGTGCACCGCACAAACAGAGTGCTCATATGTGCACAGACCTGCTTTTTCCTGGTTTAACTTCCTTTTTCTTCCTGTAAAACCTGGTGCATGGCGCGCACACCCGCTTACACTTTGTAAAGTGTGCTAGGCAGGTTTAGACACACCCCTAGCTTAGCTGTACTAACCTAGGAGCAATCTCGAGCCACAGGTCTCCAGTCCGCTTACAGTATGCCTGTCACACCCCTCATGATGTAACCTATATCCTAGTCTTGCACCCAGCTATTTATTCTCTTACACTCTTGGGACCTGCCTCACACCTTGGGAAAATCTGGGATTCACTAACGTTTCCCTCATTTGCATAGGATTGCCAAATAATGCATAGTTACATGTCCCACACTGAGCCTCCTCCCTTAGCAACCACTACTCACTGGCCAAGTTGTCTTTTGCCTGCCATTGACTTGAATGGCAGAATACTGATTTCTGTTAGAATGCTCATTTTCAGTTTATTTTATTATCCCCCCCCCCCCGATCCCGATGCCCTATGCTTAAACAGCCAAGATTGACAAAAAAAAAAATTGTTTTATTTATTTTTTTAAACAGTTTGCAATGCCAATGGCCTTCTACTTGGCCATTGGCATGCTTCCTCAGTAATATGCAGCCTTTATTTGGAGCTGTCATAGCTCCGTTTTGGAATTTGCAGAAATGCACTCGGTTACTAACCGAGTACATTTCTGCAGATTGCACTTGTCTTGCACGGACTTGCAAGTTTCCTGGATTGCAATATCACCTCATTTGCATCGATTTCTCCAGCAAATTAGGTGATTTGCATACCAGGGCTTAGTCTGTGCAAGATTAGTGCTGGAGCTCTCGTGCACACCCCTGCCGGCTTTTCCTTGGTAGACATGTTGCCTGTGTGAGCTACTGCACTCATTTTGCATTATGCGCAGGCTTTTGAGAATCCAGGGGATAGACTGTCAAACCAATTGTTATTAGTTTCTTTCCTTTTGGACTTCTATTTTCGGATTTTACTTTATTAGTTTTTATCCTTTTGGAGTTCTGTTTTCGGATTTTATTTTGTATGATAGAGGAAGATTTGGAGTTAAGAGCTGGGGCTACAGTGAATAGTACCATTTATTCTGGAGATAAGCAGAATGTTAAGTGTTGCCATTGAAGTAAGCTGTCTTACATGACTGGCCTTACAGTAGCAAATGTACTGTCATTCTGTGCATTTGGATGAATTAACTTGTTGTCACATTTAGAAACCTATAAAGAAATATTTATTACTAGCCTTTCATCAATCAGTTAGGATACTTTAAAAATCCTCCCACTAAATGATGCCATAAGGAAATTTAACACAATCTTCCTTAACATCCTAGATAACCTTGCACCCCTAGAATAATGAAAATAAAAAACTAACAATGTCACTTGACTGTCCAAAAATAGTAAAATCCTAATGCAGATCAGAGACAAAGCTTGAAAAGAATGGAAAACACATAAAACACTAGTAAATCTGCAGCATTATACAGAACTTCATAACCAGGCAAAAAAAAAAAAAAATCAAATAATGTAGACAAAACATATACTACAACAATATTTAAAATAATAGCACAACCAGTCCTAAAAAAGTTATGGTTATATATTAAAGAAATATTGCACCTGGCCAATAAAACAATTCCAAACAATCTCTAAACAATACACCCCTTAAAACTGCCATACAGTTCAACTCTTACTTTATAGACATATAGCTTCCATTACTAAAGACTCACACCTTATTTCCCACCACTGTCAAATAGCCACAAACCAGTGCCCCCACATTCACCTTAAAACCTTTCCCTTTAGAAAATATAGAATAATTCTTAAGCAAACTTAAACTATGGCCCACCTCTGCTGATAACCCACCAAGCAACTACCTTAAATTGGCAGATAATACTATTGCCTGTCCAATTTTCATCATTGTAAAGGAGCCTATCTAGCACAATGCCCTTTTCCTGCTCTCCACCAGGCTAACACAATTACTGGTATAAGAAAAAGCACCTTTTCCTAACTACAGTTTACTCCCATTCTTATTCACCCTTCCCTCTACTTACCCCTCCTTTATGCTCTGTACATTCTACCTCCATTATCACTCACCCCTCCCTCCACTATTCCCCTTTATTCTGATTTTACACTGTAATCCCTCTTCTTCTCACTCATCCCTCCAACCCTCTCCCTGTCTTTCTTCTCTTTTCACTCTTCCCATATTCCTACCCTCTATCTCAATCTCTCTCTCTTTTGACTTTAGTTACCCTGTGTGTGACCTAATTTTATACATTATTCCTTGCAGATAATACAGCTACTGTACATGTCAAAAGAGTCCTATACACCCTATGCTTAATTCCTAGACAATGTTTAAAATGAGTTATTTATCGCCCAACTACTGTACATACCAAAGATGTGTTCCTATACTATATTGTTTATTTTTAGCCAGTGTTAAATTGCCCTAATAGATATATATATATATATATATATATATATATATATATATATATATATATATATATATGGTTCCCATTCAGAAGCCTGAAACATCATAAGCCTGAAAATCAAAATCCTGAAACCAAAAGCCTGAAAATTCAGAATCCTGAAAACTCAAAATCCTGAAAGCCCAAAATCCTGAAAGACCAAAATCCTGAAACTCAAAATCCTGAAAACACAAATAATGCTAATATGTCACTATAAAGACACTAATATCTACCAACTGACCCTGACCCTAATCCTAACCCTAAGGTCCGTCACTATCGCACACTCACCTGACCTGCGCCCTAAACCTAACTCACTTAAACCGCCCCTAACCCCAATATTTGTCACTATTGCATACATTCCTAACCTGCGCCCTAACCCTAACTCACTTAAACCGCCCCTAACCCTAAAATAAAACCAACCGCACACTTACCTGACCCCAACGCATGACCTAACACCACAGGGCTAACAATAGCAAAGCCACAGTGACATCAGTATGTCTATTTTGTGTTTTCAGGATTTTGAGTTTCAGGATTTTGGGCTTTCAGGATTTTGAGTTTTCAGGATTCTGAATTTTCAGGCTTTTGGTTTCAGGATTTTGATTTTCAGGCTTATGATGTTTCAGGCTTCTGAATGGGAACTATATATATATATATATATATATATATATATATATATATACGCATATTTCTCTGACATTACTGCTGCTTAATGGTTGAAGTTTTTTCCCAGGCATCTACTGAATATGGGCAATAAGACAGACAGACTGACTGGGTAAACATATGTCATATTAAAATAAATACATAAACATTTCTTCTGCTGTTTTTGTCATGTAACTTGCGAAAGAAAATTTACATTTCTGTTTAACTATGCAGCAGAGGAACTGATGGCTCAGAAGAAGGAAGCTGGAGGTTGCTTGCAGACAGAGGGTTAATGATGGAAAAACAGTTTTAAACATGAGTCACTGAGTTCTTTGGGGCAGTGAGGGGGAAGTAACTTGGAGAGATCTGGCAACCAAATATTCATCCTGTTGTGTTTATTTTCTCTCAATATGCATATAACCAAACAAACAGCACATAGCAGATGTCAGCATAACACCTTATCGACTAGGTGCAGCAGGTAAGGGCATGAGAATCAGGATGGGTTATCTATTTGGGAGGAAGTATACGATTGTTTTATTATTATGTGGACAACACAGTGGTGCAGTGGTAGCATTGTTGCCTCACAGTAAGAGGCTCTCTGGTTTGATACTTGCCTGGGTTTCCTTCTGTGTGAAGTCTGTCATGCGTTTGTGTGGGTTTCCTCTGGGTGCTCTGGTTTTCTCCCAAATTGCAAAAACATGTGTCTGGAATATTTTTCCCCTGGCTTCTGCTGAAAACTGGCTTTGTTCCAAGTTGGACTCTCCTGGTTAGCAAATGTTAAATAAATAAAAATAAATATTCTATGACAGCTGAACTGTACCCAGGTGGATGTATGAAATAGCATAAGTTGGAGGAATTTGCATGTAGCTTTTTGGTAAGAGGGCTAGGAGGTCTTGAAATGTAACAGCTCTTTGGAGTCAGCTTGGGGTAGCCATATACAGCAGTACAGGACAGAGCTGGCAGTCATAAGTCCATGCAGATGTCATGACTATAAACCAAATAAAGTGGTTATATTTATATATGATTTTTTTACTGCTCTAAGGATTAGAGCATGATGTAAGATCAAGAGAGCCCCCAGTCTTACCATCTTTAATTCATACAGGTAGAGAGCTCCATCCAAGATGCAAGGTGCAAGGTGCAATAGGTAAAATGGATGTTTACAAAGCAGAAATAGAAAAGTATCCTTTGATTCTCCTAGATTTTAACAGCCATGACAGTTAGGCAGTAGGGAAATCAGCTTAAAAGCACTTTTGTGCTGGTAGGCTTTGCTGAACAAATTACATGGCTACAACCAAATTATTGCAGTGTGGAAGAACAGGAGATGGCAGACATTCTATATATTTCGAGGCTTTTCATGCAGTATAATGACGCTGTATTATGGCCCATCTGTAAAACAATAGGATTCATCAAGGCTGATTGGTACTGAGACAAATGATACAGAACAAAGAATTTCCAACCTGGGGTTCTTCAATGTGAGAATGATGGATGGAAGTATCAGCAAGAAGAAAAGGAAACACTAAACACGTTTTAATTTCCCTGCTACTCATCAGACTACCCGAAAATGTAACTGAATTTTACAAGCAGGAAATGTGCGATTCTTAGGCACCAAACAACAAGCATAGTAAAATAAATGCATATTTATTTATACTTTCAGAGACTATCGGGAAACGTACACACTGTATCACTTTTAATTTGTTAACCAGGTGAGTCCACTAATCGCTTGTGCCTTTTCGCAGATGTGACCAAGGGATACTTTGCAGCTATGTAACTTGCTCAATGTCTCCAGTAAGGAAGAAAACACTAAAACATTCATGGCTTTGCAATCAATCAAAGCAGATGTCCACTATAACTCAGTGTACAACTCCACTACAGATTTCTGGCGCTGCCATTTCTGAATATTTTTTCTTTGTATAACTTTGGCATTCTCTTAATCTAACAGCCTGTACACAAATGGAATTTATAATTGCACTAATCTAGCACTCAATGTATTGAATCTATCCACCCACCTCTTAACCTATCAGCTTCTAGACAACTGTAATTACATTCTTTCACTGTACGTACTTTCTAAACTGTAGACAACCATTATATGCTATGTGGCTATGTAATCTACACTTCAGCTTTAGTATGCTGCTGATGTACTGTCAACAAACAATGCTGTGTTATGTTATAAAGAAGCAATTACAAATTGTTGTAATTACTTCCTGACTGTAATACTATATCAGCATGCAAACTATACTACAATGTGTACTACAGTGTAAAGACTTCAAGTAGGTTGTTACAACTATGGAGCTTTTCTTTCTGGGACTTTGCAGAACTGGGGTCCTCAGCCCATTTAGACCATCTCAGACACATACTGAAATCAATCAATCAATCAGTCAATCAATCAATCAATCAATCAAACCTAGTATTAACACAAAATGGCATGTGGTTATGTCCTGAAAATATCACACAAATATAGGTTTTAATAAATGAAGAACTTGAAGTGCCTTTTGTACGTGGGTATGCTGCTCTTAGGACATAAAAAACACCTGAGCAGTGTTAACGCAGTTACAAAACTAGCATAAAAATTAAAAAAATAAAGCCATATGGCATGCAGTTTTGTGATAGAAATGTGTGTGGAAAAACTAAAATGTGTTTCTATAAAGAAAATATTTCCTTTTTATACAAGCAGACTAATACTGTAGGCTGGGATTCATGATCGCCTACATGTAGCACTAAGCTCGGTTGCACAGTGAGTATGGTGTGTGTGATTTAGGAGGCAGTATAACACAATGTGGCTGGCTAGAAAATAAGGGTTAACAGAACTGTAGGCTAATGACTGTATAATGAGCAATGCTGTATGCTAATGAAGTAAAAAAAACATGGCAGAGTGAGTCATAAGATTGAGAAATGTATATAAGAACCACAAGTACATCATGTCTGAGTTAGAGGTGAATTCAGCTATATGCTCAAATACAGCCACAGGAAAATTTTAATATATGTTATGAGTTGCTACAGCCATTGTAAACCTGTATTTGTAAAAGGCTGTTATAGAAGCTACTGCTGATGTTGACAGACATTGCCATTGAAGGTGTAGGATCTTTTCAGATCACACTTAACCTTTCAAGGTCTCCATGAGACATAATGGAAAAAAAAACGACTTGACCACCAGAGCAATTGTAACACAAATTACATTATTTTAAACTCACCAAAGTGGGGGGATGCACCTCCACAGACCTTCTAATTATATATTCCAACTCTGAGATTGCACTACATTGGGGAAAAGGGCAGAATTGTTACAACAGGCAACTAACTCCTTTCCATGGGAAAAAATTTTGATGATGTAATTCTTCATTGAAATGGTATTTGATGCGTTACATTTGGCGAATAGACTTTTGTGAACTGAAGCTTTGATGAAATGATAGGTACCCGGTTAGCATGGGATGTAGTATGTGTGCATCTGCAGGGACACAGCTACAGCACTTGTGCCAGCACTAAGTCCTGGCATACTGAACAAGTGTGAGCTGTGCATTGTGGAGGATAAAGTTCATCATGGACACCCGGACTAAGTGACCTACATCTGCCAGGAGATGCACTGCTAGTTCTGTGACCCTGGCTAGGATTCAGATTGCTACCTGAATATAAGTAATATCTACTGGATGAGCTGTCATCATGACCATGTGTAATGCCGAGATCACATGGATGACCTCGCCTGGGTGTAGACACATCCAACACCAATGAAGCAGTGGAAGAGCTTACAATGTGGAAGCAGGGTCTGGTACGTTCACAGCCATGTCGATTGAAATCTGATGATGTCCCACACAGACATGTGACAATGATCCTGATTAAGGTGGGTATAAGAGAATGAATAAATAATTAAATACAAAAAAATTATTACAATATTGTAATTAGTCTAGCTCTAGTGAAATATACCTTGTGGGAAATTCTGCCTAAATCAGGCTATTAGGCAGAAGAGTGAAAGCTTACCTAGTACTCAGTGGGTGAAAGGCAATAAACACAGGTCTGCATAATTTATGGAAATTAGACTTTCCATGTAGAACTTAACTCTCAACTGTACTATGAATGTACATGAATATAATGTCTTATTGTACTTTTGTAAAGTGTTTTGCTGCTATTGATTGCAGGTTATGTCTGAAAAGGGTCAATAAATCAGCCCACTTACATAGTAAATTTTTCAGAATATCCCAGATTTTGTCACATATTTTTTCCCTGTGCCTTGTAAATATTTGATTTTCTGGTAAATCACTCACAATCACACCTCTCAACTCTTTAGGATTTTGCAGTCCTCATATTCTTAGTCTGTTCCTCATGTTTTTTTTTTTTTTTTTTGGCAAACCATTGAGGATTGAGCTCACTAAATAATGAAACATTTGAGTCTGAGAGTTTGCATCCTTCAGAAAATGCAATCTGTTATTCTAGCAGCTTTCTAAGTTTATAGGAGCAATATATAAAATATGTCCCTGATTTTAGCCCTTTATACCCCCCCACTGTTTTTGTGTTTGTTTGTCCAGAATTCTTGAGCAAAAGTTGATAGGTGTGCAGAGGATTGCAGTCAGTCACTAATGTCAGGCATTAAATTTTCATACTTCCATTGTTCAGAAAATGTATGTTGATGCAAACCTGTTAAATTTTGAAATAAATAAGTAATGATTACAAAATGTCATTGGTTTTGAACCTTCATTCCATTGTTATTTTTTGGCTTTATCCAAAATTCTTGACAAAAGAAGTTGATCAGTATGCCTCAGAAACACTTACATATGTGTTTGCATGGTAACAGCTATCTCAGGCAGCCAGAAAAAAAAAAGGTTTATTAGTCAAATCATCTTTTTTTCTGGCTGCCTGAGCTTGAGGTTACCTCGAAAATACCATTCTGAATGATTCTACATAATTGCTACTCCAGCAACAGTTTGAGGTCACATTGGGCAGCTGTTTATAGTGAGGGCTATTTTCAGGGAGTAGTATTCCTACTGTTAAGTGAAAATTTGGCCAGGACACCAGCCAAATTCCCTACTTTATTGGATCTTCTGCATCAACCTTAACTATCTCCAACTCATGGAAGTAGGACTTTATTTTAATATCCCACTTCAAGGACAGCACCTTTGGAGTGAAGGATCTGCTTTCAATGGAATGTAGTGACAACATTGGAACATGAAACCAAGTACCAGGTGTGGGAGTAGAACAATAAACATTTGATCTTGCCAAGATAGAAAGGCAAGAGTGCTACTAGTGGCTGTCAACACTGACATCATTAATATTTAGCTAAATGTGCATTTTTTGACAAATTGTCTGGTTTTGTGCATTTTTTTGTTAACTAATTCTTTGTTTAGAAAAGGTCCTTATGGCTTGATGGCTTGTACTGGTGTATGCATGCTTTGGAAATGCAAGTTACAAATAACTTCTTTATTGTGAAGCTGCAAGGTGACTAGTTGATTATTTTAACGTTTTAGTTTTTCTGTTGTAGAATAATTCACTGGCTGTATGACAGGAATAAATAAAATAATTATACTTTCTACTGTATTCTGCAATGCAAGAAGACATTAAATTTTCTTTACATAAGTGATCTAACTGGATTTCATGAGTGCTGACATGGTTTTCTTCTTTGACAATGTACTTTGCTCACATTTATTTTATAGCTGAGAATGTGAATATTTCTAAGTCTCCAGTATTCTTACAGATTAATGATTTTTGTAGTGATTATATTTTCATACTTATGCTACTGATTTTTAAAGACTTAGCTGCATATGTAGTCCGACTAGATTACCAGATTTTTTTTTTGGTTTTACCCATTTTGTAAGGTATGTTTTTAACACTTATTAATTAACAAAAAAAATGTATTATCTCTTATAATTTTGAGAATTATTATTTAAATAATTATATATTAAGTAAGAAGGTCAACGCTTGAAAAAAATAAGCTTTTTCAGATATATCTGGATCACTGGGGCAAAGATAATATATGCAAATAGTTTTTAACAATGAACTGACATAAGCATTGTGTTTTATATCACTAGATGTTTACTTTTTTTCTTGTGTGTTGTGTCTAATAAAGGTGGAGTTTGCCTTGTGCAGCTGTTCACCCACTAGCCAAGACTGGGAATTTATCATAGATGCAGAAAGATATCTAACAAAAGAGCAGGAAAAGATACCAGCAGAAGAACGGGTCAAGATAACAGCAGAACTCTTGAACAAGCATGGTGTAAAGGTTCAGAGAGAAGAATTCAAGTTTAAGTGCAAAGGGGATGAAAATTCACAAAAGGAACTTTTGTTGCTGTATACTACTCTGTATATTTTTAATATTCTGAGCTCATAATTGCTTTGGGTTTAGAGTTCATGTACCAGCTACTATTTGGCCCACTACCTGATTTTTTCTATGAAGTCTTATGACGACTGTCGTGAATAAAATGATATGAATTACTAGATGATTATATGACTCAGTCATGGTCCCACAGATAGTATGTAGCCCAGAAATGTTATATCCTAAACAGAATACTGAAGTAACATCAAACATAAGTCAGTTTTGTGTGTGAAGTAAGTTTTTACATGCATGAAATTAGAAGTCAAAAATACACGTGCATTTAAATTCAGAATTAGAACATCTCTAACGTAGTTTACAGAGTGATAAGGTAGTTTTCCACATAAAACAAGTCTGAATACTTTCTTTTAATTGTTATTTTAATGAAAGTTGAACTTTAGCTCCTGGTGTTCATATTGCCATCACAGAGTCTAACTGAGTGTCTTGACAATTTTGTGTTCTTCGTTCAAAGTCTAAGTTACGTTAAGTTAGAGTGTATTTTGATGTTTTGTACTTTATATAATGATACAATAATGAATTCTTCTGCACATGAAAGGCAGCACTAAACCTACAAGTATAATTACGTATTAAAAGTAAGCCTTATCTTGTAATGTATATATATATATGGGTCAATATTATATGTTCGAAATTTGAAAACTTTGAACGTTAAATAATCAAATTTAAATGTTCGAAGTTTCAAACATCGAACGTGTAATAAAAAAAAAACAAAAAAAAAAAACAATTGGAACTTACCTGACTAGTGTAGGCAGGGGAGCAAACCCCCATGCACCCGCCACACCCCCCACTCTCGCCACACCCCCCACTCTTTAAGTATACCAACTCCGAGACCGCACTATAGTGCGGTAAAGGGAAGATTTCCCTTACTGCACTGTAGTGCGGTCTTGAAGTTGGTATATTTAAAGAGTGGGGGATGTGGGGAGTGCACGAGGGCTTGCCACCCTGCCTACAGCCGTTAGTTTTGGGTTTGGGTTTTTTTTTTTTACATATGTTCGAAGTTTTATAACTTCGAACAGTTAAATTCAATATTTTAATATTCAAAGTTATAAAAATTCGAACATATGATATAGACCTGTATATGCCAACCTAAAATCATGGCTAGTGTCATCGCAATTAGTAAGGATGTATTTGTCTCTTTGCCTCAAATTGCACCTGCTACTCTGTACTATAATGTCATTCCACTTTGACCAATGGATTATTTAGATTCATAGTAAGAAATTTAGATTCAAAGTAAGAAAGCAGTGTGTAGCATGTGTGTATTTTTATATACAAGACAAATTTACTATATATCTTATTAAATATGAATTTTTAAACTAGCTTTCTACACGGTATTTACTCAGGCAGTCATGACTTTATATAGTTGGAAAACATTTTACTTTCTAATTTTTTTCTGTTATGGATTTTAAATAGCCTTGAATAAAGCATTCCTCTTTACATTTTTTCCCCTCTGTGTCTGATGTCTTTCACACATCTTCCTTCCACTCCATTAGCTATGAGTTAACTATTTGCACATGGTCACCACAGCCACATCACCCCATGCAGAGGATTTCTGTTCTTCAATAGATGTTGGTCTTGCAGCACCGGGTCTATATTAGAACATCGAAGTGTTAAAACATTAAATGTTCTAATATCGACCCCTATTCAGCGAGCACTTGAAATAGCGAAGCTGCAGAACACCGAATATTTTCCTAGGGAAAGTATTTGGTGGGCTGTTTCTGCGGCTTCGCTATTTCCTCGACTGTAGTGCAAAAGTGACGGACCGGGTTAAGGTAAGTGTGTGAACAGACCGAGGTAAGGTGAGTGTTTGATAGTTAGGGACCTTAGGGATAGGGAGCGGATAAGGTGAGTGTGCGATAGTTAGGGACCTTAGGGTTAGGGAGCGGGTAAGGTGAGTGTGTGATAGTTAAGGACCTTAGGGTTAGGGAGCGGGTAAGGTGAATCTGCGTTAGTTAGGGACCTTAGGGTTAGGGAGCGGGTAAGGTGAGTGTGCATTAGTTAAGGAGCTTAGGGTTAGGGAGCAGGTAAGGTGAGTGTGCATTAGTTAGGGACCTTAGGGTTAGGGAGTGGGTAAGGTGAGTGTGCGTTAGTTAGGGACCTTAGGTTTAGGGTTGGGTTAAGGTAAGTTGATAGCTAGTAGTGCATATATGCTTTAGTGCAGGGTTTGTGAAGTGTGTATGTGTGGATTATGTATTTTGGTGTGCTTGTGCTATGTGTGTGCTTTCTCAGAACAGCAATTTTTTTCCCGTGGAAAAAATTCGCTGTTCTGAGCATTAGAGTATATCACATTTCGAGATTCCAAGGTCAAGCTTATGGTGTTCGATATTTTGGAATTTCGATAATGTGATATAGACCCATAGCACCCAGCCCTTAGGTATTGTCTGTGCTGGACCAAGAACTGAAATTCAGAAGGGTTATTACCCTGGTAGCCATGGGGGTAATGGATGGTATGTTTCTGGCCCTATATGCCTGTGCATCAGCTTGGTATACAATTCCATGGTGACACTTCTGGGTCACTCAGTGCCTACTATGTAGATGCATCTTGGTTGGAAGGCACGACTTGGCTGATATTGCTGCGTGCTGATTTTCTTTCCTTTGCTGGGTGTGAACCAATCAGCAGGTTGGGATACCTTCCTACCATATGTAAGATGTGCCAGTGTTGGCCATTCACTCCCACTCTTCCCTGCCATCTCCTTCTTTGCCTAGACAGCTAACTGATAGAAAGTTATTAGGGTGACAGTCAGGGCTTTATCATTGTATGCAGGGGAGTGTGGTCCCACTGCACTGTTTTGTCTTCTTTTCTGAATGTCTGAGAATTAGTTGTGCAGTAAAACTCTGCCATACAGGTTTCTTAATCTTGTGAAGTGTAATGTGGCAGGTTTGTGAAGTGTAGTGTGGCAGGTTTGTGAAGTGTAATGTGGCAGGTTTTTAGTAGCATTTCCATACCCTCTTTCCTTGCAGAACCTGTCTGTGATCATTCCATCAACTGCATTTGAGCAGGCTTAGCATAACAGGTTGGTTGAAGGCTGACATTATATTCAGATCTTCTTGTTGTAGGTTCCGCATTTCTTTTGTAAGAAAATTGTTGATGTTTTTATAAGCAGCTCATAATACTACAAGTATTTCAATACATTTATTTCTCATTTTATTATCTGCCTTTTTTCCTGTTGTTTTTCCTTTCTTTCTGTGGCTTTCACAAATTCCGGCTGCTACTCCACCCCCCACGCAAACCTCAATAAGCTTACTGCAGTTTAATGTGCAGAGTGTTTTAATTTAGCACTGTGCTGAATTCACTAATGCTGCAATGTTAAGAAGACATAAGACCTCACAAACCTTCATTATGCACCAGGGTTTGGCTAAACAACAAATAGAGCACAGAAAGCATAATAGAGTATACTTGTGCTTTTATGTCTGAATCTGTTTTCTTAGAGAGAAAATAATTTGAATCAGAACTTTCATCTTGCTCTTTATTTTTTGCCACCGCCTTCCTTCAGGTTCCTGTCAAGGTTGAAAAAAAATATATGAAGACTTTTTCTTCAAGTCTAAGTCATTATCTAAAGAGATGTCAGTGATGGGACCAACCCTAGTTGTCCCAAGTGGCTCAGGTAATGCGGTCATTAAAGAAAAGGGAGCTGTGGACTTCAGTATTGTTCTGGTGTACCAGAAGAACTCCTTGATAGGCTGTGAGATTCATAACTGTCTAAATAGAAGGCCTTCCTGCACCTGAGTCTTCTAAAGAAGAACTGGCATTGATTCTTCCTACTACAAATGTTCCCCTTCTCTTCTACTCCATTACTAGCCATGACATTAGCTGCATCATCATACGTTGCAGCGGTACTAGCTGTTTTCATGGTACCTTTGTTGTTCATTCTTTAAAACTGTTTGATTAAACCAAAGCTGTCAACTTCTGACTTTACACCATAATAGAAGAAAAAAATGCAAAGCACAACTAGCATAAACAACATTTTTTATTTGTATTTGTTTATTTTCTGCACACTCATGCAATTATGACTGTGCAGGTAGTGCAATGAACTGCTGACTTCTAATCAGATCCCCTCCTCTTCTTTGAAAGTGTCCTTATAAAGCTAGTCAGGGAAGATTCACAGTTATCCTTACAATAAAAACAAAGTATTATCTTTCTTTGTGACCAACAACAGAAGCAAGCTATGAAAAACTACAGCTTCCACTTTTTTATAGGTTCATAGGTTCATAGATTGATACTAGGCTATCTGCCCTATGGCATTTATAAGCCTAGCCAGAGTGTGTTTGGCTTTTGCCACCCTTTTAGATTAGTTGACTGTGCCTCTGTATAGTAGGTCACAGAAGATAGTCCTTTTAAGGTTAGTTTACTGTGCCTCTGTCTAATAGGGTCACAGAAGAGATCACAGGGGTAAACCTATGATCTCCCATCCACTCGTCAAGATTTCTGTTGAAGAGGGTCATTGAGGGGCTCAGCCTAACATGGATTGGGATTTTGTTCCAGAGTGAGGGGAGCCTCTGGGATATGAATCTGTCCCTCCAGCATGTCCTATTTATTTTTGTGCTGAGGTTATAGTCCCTGGAGCATGGAGCTCTAAGGGATTTGGATTTCCTGAGGTGGGGCATGTCCATTAATTCTGGTTTGGACATGGCTTTATACGTCAGGCACAGATCGCCTCTGAGTAGGTGGTAAGCAACTGAGTAGAGCTGGAGTTTCTTTAGCCTAACTGCGTAGGGCATCTGTTTGAGTCCCTTGATCCTCTTGGTGAGGTACTTTTGGGGTCTTTCCAGTTGCTGCAGGTGTCGGATAAGGTACATCCCAAATGGGGCATTGTATTCAATTATGGGCCTGATGAGTGATGAGTAGAGGGGCACAATGACCTCTCTTGATCTAGATGTGAACCCTTTCGTGATAAGGTGGACTATATAGAAGGTCTTTCTAACCACTTTGGCAACGTGATTGTCAAAGGAGAGATTGCTATCTACTTGGGTCCCCAAATCCCTAATTACTTCTTCCGTACTTAATGGATTACCACCTATGTGGTAATTTGTGGGCACTTTGTTTTTCCCAAAAGGGATGACTATGCACTTTTTGGCATTTAGCTTTAGGCCATGGCTCTTGCACCAGTTATCCGTCTCTGTGAGACCCTTTTGGAGGATGCTTGTCTCAGTCGGTGAGTCGATTATGGCACCCAGTTTGCAGTCATCTGCAAACTTGGTCAGCCATAGTCCTCCCGTGTTAGCCTGTACCTCAGAGAAATATATACCGAACAAGAGACGTCCCAGGACTGAGCCTTGTGGGATGCCACTTGCAACTGGTTTAAAGTCTGACATGGCACCTGCAATTCTGACCATGTGGGTTCTATCCCTGAGCCAGTTTGCAACCCATCTTGTGACATAGGGGTTGATATTTAAGCTGGTCAACTTATTTATGATGCCCGAGTGGGGTATTGTGTCGAAGGCTTTTGCGAGGTCCAGGTAGGCTGTGTGGACTACCTTCCCTTCATCTATGGCCTTGGTGACTGTTTCAAAGAAGTCGACCAGCTTCAAGAGGCAAGATCTTCCCTTAACAAAGCCGAATTGGGTAGGGTCCAGTGTTTGGAGGTTCCCAATGTCTTTGTTTATGAGTTACATGATGATACGCTCCATAGCTTTGCAGACCAGGCTAGTCAGGCGTATAAGGTGATAGTTTCCGGGGTCCATTGTGGCACCACCTTTGTGGAGTGGGACCACTGTTGCTGTACGCCATTCCTTGGATACATATCCTGTAGTAAGGCTGAGATTGAACAGTGACTTTATGTGAGGGTTCAGTTCTTCTTGGAGCTCATGTAAGACGCAGCCTGGGACACCGTCCGGTCCCATTGATGCTGTGTTTTTTGCTTTGGAGAGGGCAGCTCTCACCTATGCATCTGTGATGTCAGGGAGGCTTCACTTTGTTGGGATAGACATTTCCTCTTTTGGGGGGAAGGGGGGAGAAGTTTGAACTGAACCTGTCTGCCAGGATGTTGGCAATGTCTGTGGGTTCAGTGTATTTTTTGTCATTTTGCACTAACTCAGAGCATATCTGGGAGTTGCCACCCAGGTTCCTGACATAACTAAAGAAGGCCTTGTGATTATCTTTAGCATCTTGTGCAATTTTTCTTTCGAAGCTGGCCTTAGATAATTTTATGAGGGATCATAGTTTTTTGCTAGTACTGATCAGAGATGCCTTCTCTTTTTGGGATTTTGCTCTATCATGTAGTAGTTTCCTCCTACTGTTGTATAACTTATTTATGGCTGGGGTCCACCAGACAGGTCTCCTGCCTTTGGAGGAGTGAGTCTTGGTTTTATTTGGGATAACACGATCCATGCATTCCTGTAGGTGTCCATAGAATGCGTTTGTAAAAGATTCTGTGGTTTGGGCCGTATTTTCCACTGGCCCGGGGGCTTTGAAGGATTCCACCTCGGTTTTGAGAAGTGTGAAGTTTGCTTTTGAGAAGTTCTTCACCGTGGTTTCCTTGGCTGGGGGTGGGGACGGGATATGGATGTCCAGTGAGATTAATTTATGGTCAGATCTTACCAATGAGGGGTATACCTCTGGTATGGAAAATAGAGTCCTCATGTTGGTGATGATCAGGTCCAATATGTTTTCCCCTCTTGTGGGAGTGGTGACCAGTTGTTCCATAGCATTTGAGTTTATAAATTCTAGGAAGCAGTGGGCAAGGGTGTTGGGGCTTGAGTAGTGCTCCCAGTTTATGTTTGGGTAGTTGAAGTCACCCAATATGATGGTGTTTGGAGAGACCTTCATATTCTCCAGTGTTCTCAGGAAAGCTGAGTGGGGCTCCTGAGTTTGGGAGGGTGGTCTGTAGCAGGCTACAAACTGAAAGGCAGTTTTGCCCTCTGTTAGTTACACATGGATGGTCTCTGATGCTTCGTGCAGTGCCACTAACCTGGAGGTGTGGGTATCTTTGATGAATATGGATACTCCCCCTCCTTTTGTGGTTCGGTCCGAGTTTTGGGGCCGAAAAGCATGGTATGAGGTATAACCTGGTAGTGCTGGGGTGCTCTCGGGAACCTTGAACCAGGTTTCTGTTACTGCACAGATATCGATATTCTCCATACTGAGGAGAGCCTCAAGTGCGTGGATCTTGAGGTTTAGACTTCTGGCATTGAGCAGCATTACCCTTAGTTTCTTTTTCCTGGTGTTGTCTATGGAGGTGGGTTTGTCTTTTGAGCCTTGCCTAAAAAAGGCACTATGGGGGTGGCAAGAGCCTTAGCCGATATTCGAAAGCCCAGGGGTGACAGGTGCAAGCCGTCCCTAGCGAAGCAACGTGGCTTGTCGAGCATGTCATTCCAGGCTGACAGACACTGGATCCCCTTTGAATGACACCAATACTTTAGCCAATTGTTAAAATTGATCATTTTGTCTTTATACTGTGGCATCATTTTTGGTAAGGGTAAGATGCTACTCAAGGTCAGGGTCATACCAGCCTGGGTTACATGATCAGAGAGCTCCTCTATGTCTCTTTTCATGTAGTCCAGGGAGGTACGTCTCAGGTCATTCACACCAGCATGGACAATGACAGAGTCATATTTGTACTTGCTTTGGAGTGAACTGAGTGCTTGTGTTATGCGACGGATCCTGGCACCCAACAGGCAGCTTACAGTGACCTTCTCCTTGTTCAGCCTGGTGAGTAGGACGTCAGTGTGTCTGACAATAGAGTCACCTATTACAAGTGTATTAGGTGTGTTGTTTAGCCTTAAGGGCTGTGACTGTGTGGCACACTGACTTTGTGAACTATGTGATACGTGGGTATTGTTGTGGGGTAGCGTTTGCTTGGATGTCTGCTTTGGAGGTCTCTGCTGCTTGGGAAGATTTTTATTTAGAGCCTCCAAGTATGTTTTTGTATGTTTATGTGTTTGGTTTGCTGTTGCGATAGGTCTATGTGAGACTGGATTTGTGGTGTGTGTGGTTACCTTCTCCACCTGACTGACTGCACTATTACTGGGTTGAGAGAGCTCAGCCTCCAGTTTGGCTATATAGTTGCATCTCTCACATATATTTGAGCTTGTTGGGAGGAGGAGAGGGTGGTCTGTGTACATAAGGCAGTTGTAACATTGCCTCAAGATTCCCAGATTTACCAGCTGGACTGGAGAGTAAACCCGAAACTGACTTTTGGACATGCCAGAATAGTATAAGGAACTACTTTTTGACTGATCAAAAAGGACCAATAAGGAGCCAAGTACTTTAAGGGAGTATAAGAGGGTGTAGTGCTTTAGTTTATTAGTGCTTACTTATAAGATTACTTATATGAGCAACTGCAGGGCTTTAGAATGAAAATAGAGTGCTTACTTTGAGATTTAGAACAGTTCTAAGAGAAAAAGTGAAGAGCAGACTTTGTGGAGCCGGGAATAGTTTAAACCCATTTAAGCAGCGCTGTCCAATGCTGATTTATTTGCAAAATCATGCAAAACTGCGCAAATGTGGGTTTTAAAGCAGGGAAACTGAGAGAGATAAGAATTGACCCAAAACGGCCAATAAGCTACTAGTTTCAGGGCTGAGACCACTCCTCCAGGGACAGATAGGCTGCTCAAAGCTCCCAACTCTCACTGGTGAACAGAGAAGTTTCCTCCTATCCAAGTTAGGATATGGGCAACACAGGAAACTATACCACAGTCCGGAAGTCAGCAAAACCTGAAATCTGGACTAATCTATTTCAGCAAAGGCGGGAAAAGAGAATATTTTTTGTTTTTGTTTTTTTCGGGAAACAGCAGAAAAACACACAGAAAACACTGTAAATGATATAAACAGGCTAGCGCACTTTAGTGTGTAGCCTACAACAGTTAAACAATACAAAAACGACTTAAATTGATATAAAACAAGTGCAAAAACTGTAAAAAGCAGAAGGCAAATGCAATTTAAACTTTTTAAAACACAGATCAGTTAGAAATTCACTTTTTATGCGGGAAAGGCAGTCAGAGCAAAAAAACTGAGAAAAAAATACTTAAATCTGGAAAAGTCTCTCTTGGGTCTCTCTGTTGCCTGTATCACTCTGCAGGACACCACAAGGAGCTGTGCAGAGTTGTATACTGGTGCAAAACCATGCAAATGCAGGTTTTAAAGCAGGGAAACTGAAAGAGATAGGAATTGACCCAAAACGGCCAATAAGCTACTAGTTTCAGGGCTGAGACCACTCCTCCAGGGACAGATAGGCTGCTCAAAGCCCCCCACTCTCACTGGTGAACAGAGTTGCTTCCTCCTAAACAAGTAAGGATATGGGCAACATAGGAAACTATACCAGAGTCTGGAATTCAGCAAAACCTGAAATCTGGACTAATCTAGTTCAGCAAAGGCGGGAAAAGAGAATTTTTTTTTGTTTGTTTTTTTTTTTTTTTTTTTTTTCTTTTGAGTCCATTCTTCAGGGCTTGGGGTCATTTTCTCAGATTTCATAATGGATGATGCAGTTTATGGGTCTATGTCTAAAGATCAAACAGACAAATTAATGAAACCCATATGGTTGAGACCATATGATCAACAATTCAGTCTGTCCACTCTTCTGACTGTGATTGATTTAATTGAGTTCAGTAAATTTGCCCTCTTCACACTGTAATGTTATCTCAGAGTTGGTATATATAATTATCAGGGAGTGAGGTGGGTGTAGGGGGGCTTGCCCCCCTGCAAAACATTGTTCTTGTGATATGTGGGTGTTGTTTGTCTTTGATTTTTTTTTTTTGACAGACTGAATTGCCAATCATATGGTCTCAACCATATGAGTTTCAAGAATTTGTCCATTCAATCTTTTGACATAGACCCCAGTTATATAACTAGAAGGTAAGGTAACTCTTCACCCAAATAAGATTAGCTAACTGATTTTGATTTTTGAATGGGCAGAGAATTTGTCCAAGCAAAATCCCCTTCATCCAGATTCCCAATCTTCAAGCCTACAGAAGTGGATAAAGGGTAAAGTGATGCAAATATGCACTCAGGATTCTTTACCAAGCAATATTAAATCTATAAGTGGTCAACAGGTCCAAGGCAGAACACTGTGTAGACAAGTAACAAATTCCACAACACTGAGAGATAAAATTAATGTACCGCAAGTGTCAACATCCGTGGAAATAAAATAAGCATTTTTGTAGAGGATAGTCCCCTGCATTGAACACTTAAACTCTCTCTTTACTTAACTGCACTAAGTTCATGTTTGAACAACAGCAGAGAAAGATCAGATCCATTCCTTGTCAACATTTGTCACATCCTGTTGATAAAATAAAGACAGTCAAATGACACCTGCAGTCTAAACACTAAAGAGAAGAAAAAAGTTCCTGTGATATTTGGAGGTAATTGTAGGGAATATAGTCCAAGATACGGTACAGATAAGGTTCAATGATTTAAATGAGAAGTTTGGAGATATTTCACAAAGGTGGTAAAAAGATAGACTTCCCTAGTCATATGGTCATGTTAATGCATTTCAGTGGCTTAGAAGGATGTTGTTGCAATACAGAAACTGGAAAGATGTAGGGGGTAGGGTGGTTAAAAGGATCTAATTATTTTAGAGTACGTGTGTTTGTGGAAGGAATTATGGAGGCAGAATAAGGCTGCATTAAACAACTGGGTTAATATGAAATGAGTTACTACCAGAAAGCAATGCCCTTTGGAGAGATTAAGTCTAGGAAGTCAGAACTGTAAAGAAATATATACAAACCTGCAAGGATGTGGGATTGTGCGTGAAGAGAATTTAGAGAAAGGTGTAAGGGAAGGGTCAAGAGCTAAGTACTTTGAAATAATATACACCGTTGCCAGAGATGGCGATACCTGATTTCAAGGCAGACAAATGGCAAATTAGGAATAGGATAAGTAAACAAGAAGGTGCATACAATAGACACAAGGTTACCTATAGGTAAATGGTGTGGGATAAAGGAAAATGTGTCTATGCACACGTGAGGGAGAAGAGTGAAGATGAGACAGAAAAAGCCCTACAAAAAGATAGAATAAGAAGGAGGGATAAAAGTGCAATGACAAAAGATAGAGCAGAGTCTGAAAAGCATTTAATCAGAAAGTTGGTACATGACACAAACAACTAAGAATAATTCATACTTGGTTTGATGGGCAAGTTTAGAAAAAGAGGGCAGGAAGATTAATGGTGAGCGCTGGAGATATGAAATCTGCAAGATGGAATAACATGTTTTGGTATTGAAAATGGCTAGGGAATAATAGAAGAAAACATTCAGAAGGATTCATTTTATAATACGAGACAGGATAAATGGGAATTAGGTATAGAAGAGATCAGCTTAGAAATTAGTGTCTACAATAAAAGAGAGCTTTGATAAGAGTTTTATTCTCAGACTGTAAGACTGACATTGTCAAAGAAATGGAAAGCAGCGTAAGACATTATTGAGAAAACACTCCACAAAATGCCCAGAATCTTAACAGAAGAACAAGCTACCATCATCAAGTAATAAGCAAGTTATCTAAGTTAGACAAATATTGAGTAGAAGTCCTGTCTTTCTATAAGAAAGGGCTAGGATGAAAAGAGTACAGAATGCAGGTACATGGTGCAGGTTTATACAATTCAGGGTATGCAGTGTACATACATAGTTCAGGTCATTACTAGCAATTTAGTTGCTGATGATCATTTCTGGTAGGATTGCGAATATGTACATCTTTATGCATTGTTTTGTTAGGATGTTTTTTATAGGTGGGCAGTGGGGTTTATTCCATACACATATATGCATGTTTTATTTATTATACAATTAATACAAAGGATCAAAGGCTTATAACATAAAAGTCACAGTTAAAACAGCAGTAGTCACTGTCATGGGAACACAGTGTTTTTGATCTGGTATTTAACTGTCTCAAATACGAGTATGAAAAAATGATAAGCTACTGCTCAACACCCTTCAAGCCATTTCATATCTGTAGCATCTATCCCTTACTTTAGGTCCACATTGTCAGGTTTTCAATAATTTCTGGTAAACAAGTTTGACATTAGATCTGTATGATATGGGGTCTGTATGTGAAATAAAGGCAGAGTTGCTGGCAGAACTTGTAGCATATGTAGTTACTTGTCTAAAAACATTTACTGCTAGAAATGCAGAAAAGAGAAATACAATTGGAGATGTAAAATAGTGATATATCTGGCTTCATTGAGGGGTTGCCCTGTGTTTTACATAGAGAAATCCAGCAGAACTTTGAGACAGAAGGTGTAAAGAGAACTTACATGGGTAATGCATTTTATCATCACATTACTACCTGTGACAAATGTACAATGGTTGAATTCCACCTCTTGCAACAAGCGGGTAGTGATTTGAGGAGAGGTAGCAAGGAGGCGTATTTAGAAATACAATAAATATGCTGGCAGTTATTTTTTCAGTGAAAACATACAACCTTTGGTAAAATGATTCCTTGAATATAAAATGTGTTCTAAAATCTAAAGCAATGGTGTAGTAATTCAGAATGAACATCAAATGGTATGGTCTGCATAAGAATATAGAATAGGTTTTCATATATGTTCATGCTTTAGTGTGTGTTTTACAAATACAAATATTTCTAATATGTATGTTAGTATATGAATAAAATATGTTAATACATTTATTTTACATTAGATGTGTTACTGTAATGTTAAATGTTATGTTTTTACATATTTTTTCAAATCTCAGTTTTACCTTCATGTAGTATTTATATATGTGTATTGAATTCATGATTTCATGATTATCTGAATAAGTTCTCATATAAAAGACAACATCAACAATAGTGTGTTTATAATAAATCCATGACTTATTTTTCTGTGGTTTCTGTTTCATCTAGTTTTCTTTACTGCTGTACAACTTTTGTTGTTATTTTTAATATGTTCTAGAAAAGGTGCTCATACCTCATCAGCTTAGCATTGGAGCAGCTTAGTTATTTCAACAAATACAATCAGTTTCCATCCATTATATCAATACAGTGCTACACCAGCTGAACTCTCCCTAAAGTCTGAGACAGCTAGTGAACAGATAGTTTACTGGCTAATTATACCACCAAACTGAGCACTGGCCTTGTGTGGTGCATATGCCACGGAATAAATGCTACGGCACTAGTACGTCATATAATGTTGCATGGGTGGCAACATAATATGCCTGACAAAAGCAAGTGAAAATACATGGTTTTACATGCTTCTATCTTGTTCAGAATCCCTTTGGATAGTCATGAAAAGACACATAATTTTTTTGGGACATTTTCCTTCTTAGCCCCTTGCTCACAATTGAGGAGTCCATCCTGACCACTGCATAGACCTTTTCATTCCCTGGAACAAGAAAATAACCAAAGTCTTAGGATATTACTTTTCCTTTTGTACACTGCTACTTCTACACAACCCTACTACTTCTCCTTATGTACACTGCTACAGCTACAGAACAGTACTATTTTTCATTATGTACACTGCTACATCAACACAACAGCATTACATCTCTTTATGTACACTGCCACTTCTACACAACATTACTATTTCTCCTTATGTACACTGCTACTTCTACACAACAGTATTACTTCTCCTTATGTACACTGCCACTTCTACACAACAGTACAACTTCCCCTTATCTGCACTGCCACTTCTACACAACAGTAATACTTCTCCTTATGTGCACTTCTACATCCGCACAACAGTATTACTTCTCCTTATGTACACTGCCACTTCTACACAACAGCGCTACTTCTCCTTTTGTAAATCGCCACTTCTACACAACAGTAGTACTTCTCCTTATATACACTCCACACAACAGTATTACTTCTACTTAGGTCACTGCCACTTCTACACAGCATTACTACTTCTCCTTATGTACACTGTCACTTTTACACAACAGTAGTACTTCTCCTTATGTACACTGCTACATCAACACAACAGTATTACTTCTCCTTATCTGCACTGCCACTTCTATACAACATAGGTTCATAGGTTCATAGGTTTATACTAGGCTATCTGCCCTAAGGCATTTATAAGCCTAGCCCAATTTTTGTGGCTTACGCCACCCCTTATATGAAAAAATACTGTGCCCATTAGTTTGTTGTGCCTCTGTCCAGCAGTGACACAGAGATGATTCCCAGGATAAACCTACGATCTCCCATCCACAGGTCAAGATTTCTCTTGAACAGAGCCAGCAAGGTGCTCTGCCTCACATGGACCGGGATTTTATTCCACAGCATAGGGAGTCTCTGAGTGATAAATCTATCCCTCCAGCACGTCCTATTTATATCCGTGCTAAGGTTTAAGTCGCTTGCTCTAGTGGTTTTGGTGGATTTGGATTTTTTGAGGTGGAGCATGTCCATTAATTCCGGGTTGGACATGGCCTTGTATGTCAGGCACATGTCACCTCTGAGCAGACGGTATGCAACTGAATAAAGCTGGAGTTTCTTCAATCTGGCAGCATATGACAGATTTTGGAGTCCCTTTATCCTTTTGGTGAGGAACTTTTGGGGTCTCTCCAATTGCTGCAGATGTTGGGTGAGATACATCCTGAATGGGGCATTGTACTCGATCATTGGTCTGATAAGTGAAGAGTACAGGGGAGCAATGACCTCACTAGATCTGGATGTGAATCCCTTCATGATCAGGTGGGCAATGTAGAAGGTCTTTCTAACCACTTTAGCAATGTGAGTGTCAAAAGAAAGGCCACTGTCAACCTGGGTCCCCAGGTCCCTGATAACCTCTTCTGTGCTTAGTGGATTGCCACCTATATGGTAGCCTGGGGTTACCTTGTTTTTCCAGAAGGATATGACTATACATTTTTTGGCGTTTAACTTCAGGCCATGGCTCTGGCACCAGCTATCTGTTTCCGTGAGTCCCTTCTGAAGGATATCCGTGTCCGATGCACTTTCCACTATGGCGCCCAGTTTGCAGTCGTCTGCAAACTTTGTCAACCAAAGTCCTCCCATGTTGGCCTGTACTTCTGAGAAGTAGATGCCGAACAATAGGGGGCCAAGGACCGAGCCCTGTGGGACACCACTTGTGACCGGCTTGGAGTCTGACATAGCGCCAGCAACTCTAACCCTGTGGGTTCTGTCCTTAAGCCAGTTTGCAACCTATCTTGTGACATATGGGTTTACATTTAAGCTGGTAAGTTTTTCTACAATACCCGAGTGGGGTATTGTGTCGAAACCTTTGCAAGGTCAAGGTAGGCTGTATGGACTGCCTTTCCCTCATCAATGGCCTTGGTGACTGTTTCGAAGAAGTCGACCAAGTTCAAAAGGCATGATCTGCCCTTGACGAAACCAAACTGGGTCGGGTCCAATGTCTGCAAGTCCCCTATATCTTTGTTTATGAGCTCCATTATGATCCTCTCCATAGCTTTGCAGACTAGACTTGTTAAGCTTATGGGGCGGTAATTACCAGGGTCCGTAGAGGCACCGCCTTTGTGGAGTGGGACCACAGTTGTCGTACGCCACTCCTTGGGCATGTATCCTGTGGTAAGGCTGAGATTAAACAGCTGCCTTATGTGCGGGTTTAATTCCTCATTTAGCTCGTGTAGCACACAGCCGGGGACACCATCCGGTCCCATTGATGCTGTGTTTTTAAATTTAGAGAGAGCAGCTTTCACCTGCACATTTGAGATGACTGGGAGGCTACACTCTGCTGGGATAGTTATCTCTCCTTTAGGGGGGGAGAGGGGGGTGAAGTTTGCACTGAACCTGTCTGCCAGTATGTTGGCAATGTCTGTGGGTTCAGTGTATCATTTTGGACTAATTCTGAGCATATCTGGGAGTTTCCACCCAGGTTCCTAACATAGCTGAAAAAGGCCTTATGATTGTCCTTTGAATCCATGGCAATTTTTCTCTCAAAATTGGCCTTAGTTGATTTTATGAGTGCTCGTATTTTTTTACCAATAATGATCAGGGGTGACTTCCCTTTTATGGATTTTTGTTCTAGCATGTAATAGCTTTCTCCTCTTATTGTAAAGTTTGTTAATGGCTGGGGTCCACCAGACTGGACATTTGCCCTTTGTGGAAAGAGTCTTGGTTTTATTTGGGATTGCCTGATCCATGCAGTCCTGGAGGTGTTCATAGAAGGCATTTGTAAGGGCTTCTGCAGCTTGGGTTGTGGTTTCCACTGGCTCAGGGGCCTTGAAGGATATCACACCAGTCTTGAGTAGTGTGAAGTTTGCTTTAGAGAAGTTCTTCATTGTGGTCTTTTTTGTTTGGGGTGGGGCTGGGATGTGGATTTCCAGTGAGATTAGTTTATGATCAGATCTCACCAATGAGGGATATACTTCCGGTGTGGAGCATTTTGTCCCCATGTTTGTGATAATGAGATCTAGTATATTTTCTCCTCTCATGGGAACAGTGACTAGCTGTTCCATTGCATTTGAATTTATGAACTCCAGGAACCGTTGGGCTAGAAAGTTAGGGCTTGAGTAATGTTCCCAGTCTATATTCAGGTAGTTGAAGTCACCCAATATGATGGTGTTTGGAGATACATTTATACCCTCCAGTGTCTTCAGGAAGGCTGTGTGGGGTTCCTGAGTTTGAGAGGGTGGCCTGTAGCATGCTACAATTTGTAGAGCAGTTTTGTCTATGGTTAGTTGCACCTGGATGGTTTCCGAAGCTTTGTGCGTTGCCACCAACCTGGAGGTGTGGGTATCCTTTATGAATATGGATACACCCCCTCCTTTTGTGGTGTGATCTGGGTTTTGGGTCTGGAACGCATGATATGAGGTAAAACCTAATAGTGCCGGGGTGCTCTCAGGAGCCTTGAACCAGGTTTCAGTTACAGCACAGACATCGATGTTCTCCATACTGAGAAGGGCCTCGAGTGCATGCATTTTGAGATTTAGACTTCTGGCATTGAGCAGCATTACCCTCAGTTTCTTCCCATTTTTGTTTTCTAGGGTGGTAGGTTTAGAATTTGAGCCTTGCCTAAAAAAGGCACTATGGGGTGGCAAGAGCCTTAGCCAATATCCGGAATCCCAGGGTGACAGGTGCAAGCCGTCCCTCATGACAGCGTGGCTTGTCAAGCATGTCATCCCAGGCAGACAGACACTGGATCCCCTTTGAATGACACCAGACATTAAGCCAATTGTTAAAGCTGATCATCTTGTCTCTATATTGTGGCATCATTCTTGGTGAAGGAAGGATACTGCTCAGGGTCAGGGTCATACCTGCCTGGGCTACATAATCAGAGAGCTCCTCCATGTCTCTTTTCATGCAGTCCAGGGAGGTACGTCTCAGGTCGTTCACACCAGCATGGACAATGACTGTGTCATATTTGTACTTGCCGTGGAGTGACCAGAGTGCTTGTGTTATGTGGCGGATTCTAGCACCCGGTAGGCAGCTTACTGTGACCCTCTCCTTGTTCAGCCTGGTGAGTGGGACGTCAGTGTGTCTGACTATGGAGTCACCTATGACAAGTATGTTTGGTGTTGTATTTGGCCTTAAGGGCTGTGACTGCTTTGCACACTGCTTTTGTGGTTTATGTGTTGCTTGTGGGGTGTCTTGAGGTAGCAGTTGTTTGGGTGTCTGCTTTGGAGGCCTCTGCTGTTTAGGTAAATTTTTACTCAGAGCCTCCGAGTATGTCTTTGTGTGTTTATGTGTTTGATTCAGTGGTGTGGTAGCATTATGTGGGGCTGGTTTTGTGGTGTGTGTAGTTGCCTTCTCCTCCTGTCTGGTCTTGCCAGTCCTGAGTTGAGAGAGCTCAACCTCCAGTTTGGCTAAATAGCTGCATCTCTCGCAAGTATTTGTGTTATGTGGGAGGAGGAGAGGGTTGTCTGTGTACATGAGGCAGTTATAACATTGCCTCAAGATTCCCAGATTCACCAGCTGGACCGGAGAGGAGATTGACAACTGACCTTTGGACATGCTAGAATAATATTGGGAATTCCTTAATAATTGAAAACAAGGGCGAGTGGGGAGTGAGGGTGTAGTGCTTTTAATTTTTAGTGCTGACTTATATAATTGCTTTAGTGAGCAAGTGCCAGGTAACTTGAGTGCAATGTGTTACAAGTAACTAAATGCAAAAACGACAAACAGTAACTTTCTTTCAAGTGAAACAAGGAACTAGTACAGTAAGCAATGCAGATATCACTAGTGATCCACGGAAGCGCTGAGAAGCTGTGTATTAGGTGGAATTAGCTTCCAGGGAAATAACAAGCAAACAAACAACAAGCATATAAACAAAGCTAGATTCAGCAGGCCTGGATCTAGTCTATGCTAGAGCAAACAAGGTGTACCAATTTCAGTAAGATGCAGTTCAAATATTCAGGCACTATAAACCCTCAACCAGAAATTCCCAGCTCAGAAGGGCAGAGTCCAGCCTCTTCTCCCACAAGAGTGCAGACCACGAACCTTCTTAATGTAAAATAACTGGCCTGAAGCCCAAGTGCCTAAACCAGAACTAATACCCTTGGACACTGGGCTCTCAATCAGCAGTTCCCAACTTAGAAGGATGAAAGCTACCTGTCCTGCCACCACAGTGCTTGCCACAAACCTTCCTAATGTAAAACAACTGGTCCGAAGCCCAAGTGCTTAATCCAAAAGACTTAGAATGATAGCTACACTTTAATCAAGTTACAACCAAGCAGTAATAAATACAATTGAATACTTTAGAGAATGTCTGGATTAGTGCTCAAGTTACACAAACAAAGCTAGATCCAGCAGGCCCGAATCCAGTCTATGCCACAGCAAACAAGGCGCACCAACCCGGTAAGAAGCAGTTCAGATATGCATGCACTATAAGCCTTTAACCAGAAATTCCCAGCTCAGAAGGGCAGAGTCCAGCCTCTCCTCCCACAAGAGTGCAGACCACGAACCCTCTTAATATAAAATAACTGGCCTGAAAGCCCAAGTGCTTAAACCAGAATTAATACACTTTTAGAATAACAGACACTGAGCCCTCAATCAGCAGTTCCCAACCTAGAAGGATGTAAGCTACCTGTTCTGCCACAACAGTGCAGACCACAAACCCTCTCAGTGCAAAACAACTGGTCCGAAGCCCAAGTGTTTAAACCAAAAGGCTTAGAATGAGTTACACCAAGCAGTAATAAATACAACTGAGTATTTTTAAGATGATGCAAAAGTAAAATGAAGTAGGTAGAAACACAAGTACAGTAAAAGCAGATACATTTTTTTTTTTTATCTGAACAAGTGCTGAGATCAAAGAAACAGATTTGAGTGCTGAAACTAGAAAACTGGCTAGTTATAAGAAAAAAAAACAAGCTAGAAGGCTTCCCTCAAACACAGAAGGGCCTGGGGGCTCAGAAGCCTACAAATAGCCTATACCACTTAACAGGAAAGGCAGGAAATAAGCTTAATTTTTTTTTTGTCTGTTTCCCAGATGCTCTCTTTGTACACAGTAGGAGTGCCTGAAATCAGAATATGATCTCACTGCACTCAGTTGAGTGAGCAAATGAGATGGGCCCAGAGGCAGGCTGAGGGTCGGGCAGTTTCAAGGCCACCAATATTAACACCAAAACAAAAACAGGGAGGGTGGGTGAGCAGAATAACTGCCACTTGAGTTAAGTATTCCTTCAACACAGTTTAAATCAAATTAAATACTGTATTTTTTTAAAAAAAGTGCAGATAAAGGTACTTAAATTCTCTTATACATCCAGTTGAATATAACCAAGTTCTTAGCTGGCCAAAGCTGAGGTTTTTAAGCAATAAAAATTTCACAATGCACCACTTAAAAAGGCAAGGACAGGAAATCAAAGAATGTGGCTACCCCCACACCTGTAATTACTAGCAAATAACACACTAGCTTCAGTTCAAGTTACTAAAGAGCAGAATAACTGCCACTTGAGTTAAGTATTCCTTCAACACAGTTTAAATCAAATTAAATACTGTATTTTTTTTAAGAAAAGTGCAGATAAAGGTACTTAAATTCTCTTATACATCCAGTTGAAAATAACCAAGTTCTTAGCTGGCCAAAGCTGAGGTTTTTAAGCAATAAAAATTTCACAATGCACCACTTAAAAAGGCAAGGACAGGACATCAAAGAATGTGGCTACCCCCACACCTGTAATTACTAGCAAATAACACACTAGCTTCAGTTTAAGTTACTAAAGAGCAGAATAACTGCCACTTGAGTTGTATTCCTTCAACACAGTTAAAATCAAATTAAATACTGTATTTTTTTTTAAAAAAGTGCAGATAAAGGTACTTAAATTCTCTTATACAACAGTACTACTTCTCCTTATGTACACTCCAACTTCTATACAACAGTACTACTACTTCTTTGTACACTAGCACTTCTGCACAACAGTGCTGTTTCTCCATATGTACACTTGCTATAGCTACAAAACAATATTACTTCTCCTTACTTATGCTGCCATTTCTACACAACAGTACTACATTTCCATATGTACACTGCCACTTCTACACAACAGTAGTACTTCTCCTTATGTACACTGCTACACCTACACAACAGTATTACTTCTCCTTATGTCCACTGTTACATCTACACAATAGTACTACTTCTCCTTTTGTACACTGCCACTTCTACACAACAGTAGTACTTCTACTTATGTACACTGCTACATCAACACAACAGTATTGCTTCTCCTTATGTGCACTGCTACATCTACACAACAGTACTACTAGCAGTGGTGCAGCAGTTAACATTGTCATCTCACAGGAAGAGGTTCTCTGGTTCAATTCTCGGCTGGGGTGCCTTCTGTGTGGGGTTTGCATGTTCTCCCTGCATTCACTTGGGTTTCCTCTGGGTACTCCAGTTTCCTCCCACAATCCAAAGACATGTGTCTGGAGTGTTTCTCCCCAGCCTCCACTGAAAATAGGGTCTATATAAAATCAACAAAAATCCATTACATCGAATACCAAAACAGCGACACATATTATTTGAACTGCAAAAATACCGAATACACTAAACCACGAAATTTAAAATATTGAACGTTCATAGTCGGCCAACCCCACCACCCGCTACATGCTACCTACCCAAACAAAATAAATAAACCACATACATACACTAACCAAACCCTACTCCTAACCCTAAACTAAAGCACCAAAACTCAACTTCTAACCCTACACTAAACCCCCACATACACAACTATCTATGCACTATCCTTAACCCCTCTCTAACCCTAAGGTCCGTAACTACCACAAACTTCCCCTACGTAGATATACCGAAACAAAATAAATAATACACATAAATACATTTAACAAAACCCTAATTCTAACACTACACTAAATCTTACACACATTACCTATCTATACACTTATCTTAACCCACACCCTAACCCTAAGGTCCGTAAATATCGCATACTTACCTTAAGGAGCTATACCGCAGACGGGCCAACCAAAACACTTCAAAATTTTGAATTTTGCAGTTTTGCATGTTTGACGATTACGTATTTCACACAATATGTGTTGATGATTTCATATTCACGTAAACGGAGTTTCGACAATCTAATAGGAACCCTGAAAATAAGCTCTGTCCTAGTCGGAATTTCCCAGCCAACAAAAAATGATAAAAAAATAAATAAATAAATTCTGCTTATGTACACTGCCACTTCTGCCCAACAGTAATATTTCTCCTTATGTATAGTGCTGCTTCTAATGTACACTGCCACTTCTACACAACAGAACTACTTCTCTTTATGTACACTTGCTACATCTACACAACAGTACAACTTCTCCTTATGCACACTGCCACTTCTACACAACAGTACTACCTCTGGTTATATACACTGCCACTTCTACACAACAGTACTACTTCTCCTTTATACACTGCCAGTTGTGCACAACAGTACTATTTCTTCTTATGTAAACTTGCTACATCTACAAAACAGTATTACTTCTCCTTATGTATGCTGCTATTTCTACACAACAGTACTACATATTCATATGTACACTGCCACTTCTACACAACAGTAGTACTTCTCCTTATGTACACTGCCAACTGCCACTTCTGCACAACAGTACTATTTCTCCTTATGTATACTGCCTTTTCTAATGTACACTGCCACTTCTACACAACAGTATTACTTCTCCTTATGTACACTTGCATCACCTACACAACTGTACTACTTTTCCTTATGTACACTGCCACTTCAACAAAACAGTATTACTTCTCTCTTATGCAAATTGCTACTTCCACACAACAATATTACTTCTCCTTATGTGCACTGCCACTTCTACACAACAGTACTACTTCTCCTTATATACACTGCTACATTCACATGAGTACTACTTCTCCTTTTGTACACTGCCATTTCTACACAACAGTACTATTTCTGCTTAGGTACACTGCCACTTCTATACAACAGTACTACTTTTCCTTTGTACACTGCCAGTTCTGCACAACAGTACTATTTATCCTTATGTACATTTGCTACATCTACAAAACAGTATTACTTCTCCTTATGTACACTGCCACTTCTGCACAACAATATTACTTCTCCTTATGTGGACTGTCACTTCTACACAACACTACTACTTCTCCTTATGTACACTGCCACTTCTACACAACAGTAGTACTTCTCCTTATACACACTGCTACATCCACACAACAGTATTACTTCTCCTTATGTCCACTGCCACTTCTACACAACAGTTCTACTTCTTCTTATGCATACTGCTACATTCACACGACAGTACTACTTCCCCTTATGTACACTGCTACTTCTACATAACAGTACTACTTCCCCTTATGTACATTGCCACTTTGACAAAACAGTACTACTTCTCCATTGTACACTGCCACTTCTGCACAACAGTACTATTTATACTTATGTACACCTCCTTATGTATGCTGCCATTTCTACACAACAGTAGTACTTCTCCTTATGTACAATGCTATATCTACACAACAGTATTACTTCTCCTTATGTACACTGCTCCATCTACACAACAGTACTACTTCTTCTTAAGTACACTGCCACTTCTACACAACAGTATTACTTCTCCTTATGTATGCTGCTACATCCACACAACAGTATTACTTCTTCTCATGTACTCTGCCACTTCTCCACAACAGTATTACTTCTCCTTATGAACACTTCCATTCACTGCTTCTTCTACATAACATCACTACTTTTCCTTATGTCACTGCTAATCCACACAACAATGCTACTTCTCCTTATGTACACTGTTACATCTACATAACAGTACTAATTTTGCTTATGTACACTGCTACATCTACACAACTGTACTATTTCTCCTTTTGTACACTGCCACTTCCACTACATACACTGCTACAGCCACACAATGGTACTACTTTTCCTATCTACACTGCTGCATCTACAGAACAGTACTACTTCTCCTTTTGTACACTGCCACTTCTACACAGAAGTACTTCTTTTACTTATGTACACTGCTACATCTACACAACAGTACTACTTCTCCTTTTGTACATTGCCACTTCTACACAACAGTACTACTTCTACTTATGTACACTGCTACATCTACACAAAAGTAGTACTTCTTTTTATGTACACTGCCACTTCTACACAACAGTATTACTTCTCCTTATGTACGCTGCCTTTTCTACACAACAGTACTACCTATCCATATGTTCACTGCTACTTCTACACAAAAGTATTACTTCTCCTTATGTACACTGTCACTTCTACACAACAGTATTACTTCTCCTTATGTGCGCTGCCTTTTCTACACAACAGTACTACCTATCCATATGTTCACTGCTACTTCTACATAGCAACACTACTTTTCCTTGGGTACACACTACATCTACACAACAGTACTACTTTTCCTTATGTACACTGCTACATCTGCACAACAGTACAACTTCCCCTTATCTGCACTGCCACTTCTACACAACAGTACTACTTCTCCTTATGTACACTTCTACCTCCGCACAGCAGTATTACTTCTCCTTATTTACAGTGCTACATCTATGCAAAAGTATTACTTCTTTTTTTTTCCAATAATTTTTATTTTTGTTTTACATTAGCAAAAACTATAACTATTCCATATTTACAAAATGACCATATTTGCATGTTATACATTGTGGATACAGTAGAAACATGTAGGTCATACAACATACCTAATTACAATATATACAAAGATGCTTTCCCAATTAATTTTGTTAGTCTAAAATCTGCACATACAAAAATGATGCTTAGTCCATAGTTAAGCTGTGTACTGGTGGGAATACTTCCAGTTCATTTAAGATATGGTGTACCTGATGCTTTATGCCAATAAGATGTTATAGGACTGTTCCCTGATTGCTCTGGCTTTCATATTTTTGTTTCTTTTGTCCAATACTATTTTATGTGCTAGTAGATGTTTAATAGGTTCATAGGTAAGTACTAGGCTATCTGCCCGAGGGCATATGTAAGCCTAGCCAGAATGTGTTGGCTTTTGCCACCTCCTTAGATTAGTTCCCTGTGCCTCTGTCCAGCAGAGCCATTAGTTCCCTGTGCCTCTGCCAGGCAGAGCCACTGCAGTGCTCCCCGGAGTAAATGTTCTGTTTCCCATCCACTCATCAAGGTTTCTCTTGAAGAGTGTTAGTGAGGGGCTCTGCTTAAAGTAGATTGGAATACTGTTCCAAAGCATGGGAAGTCTCTGGGACAGGAATCTATCCCTCCAGCAAGTCCTATTTATCGTTATGGTGAGGTTTAGATCTCTAGAGCATGTGGCTCTCGGGGATTTGTTTTTTTTTTAGGTGGAGCATGTCCATCAATTCTGGGTTGGACATGGCCTTGTATGCCAGACAGAGATCACCTCTGAGTAGGTGGTATGCAACCGAGTACAGCTGGAGTTTTTTAGTCGGGCTGCATAGGGCATCTGTTTGAGTAATCCTTTTGGTGAGGTACTTCTGTGGTCTTTCCAACTGTTGCAGGTGTCTTGTAAGGTACAAATGGGGCATTGTACTCTATGATGAGTCTGACGAGTGATGAGCAGAGGGGCACCATAACCCCTTTTGTTCTAGATGCGAACCCTTTTGTGATTAGGTGGGCTACATAGAAGGATTTTCTAACCACCTTGGCAATATGATTATCAAAGGAGAGATTACTATCTACTTGGGTCCCCAGATCCCTTATTTCATTTTCTATATTTAGGGCACTACCGTGTATGTGGTAGTTTGCAGTACTTTGTTTTTTCCAAAGGGGATAACTATGCACTTTTTGGCATTTAGCTTGAGGCCATGATTTTGACACCAGGTATCTGTCTCAGTGAGACCCTTCTGGAGGATGTCTGTATCAGCCGGACAGTCAATTATGGCCCCCAGTTTGCAGTCGTCTGTGAACTTGGTCAGCCATAGTCCTCCTGTGCTTGCATGTACCTCTGATAAGTATATACTGAACAGGAGGGTTCCCAGGACTGAGCCTTGGATGATGCCACTTGTAACCAGTTTAGAGTCGGACCTAGAGCCTGCAACTCTCACTGTATGAGTTCTATCCATGAGCCAATTGGCATCCCATCTCATGATGTAGGGGTTTATATTCAGGCTGGTGAGGTTGTCAATAATACCAGAATGAGGAATGGTGTCAAAAGCCTTTGCGAGGTCTAGGTAGACTGTGTGGACCTCCTTTCCCTCATCTAAAGCCTTGGTAACTGTCTCAGAGAAGTCCACCAGGTTTAGGAGGCATGATCTCCCCTTAACAAAGCCAAACTGGGTAAGGTCCAATGTTCGGAGGTTACCAATGTCTCTGTTAATGGATTCCATGATGATGCGCTCCATAGCATTGCAGACCAGGCTAGTCAGGCTTATAGGATGATAGTTCCTGGGGTCCGTTGTGGCTTCACCTTTGTGGAGCAGGATAACTTTTGCTGTGCACCACTCTGTGGGTACATAGCCTGTAGAGAGGCTGAGTTTGAACAGTGTGTTTAGTTGAGGGGTTAGTTCATTTTGGAGTTCATGTAAGACACAGCCTGGGACACTGTCTGGTCCCATTGAAGCTGTGTTTTTGGCTTTGGATAGGGCTGTTTTACCCTGTGTGTCAGTGATTGCTGGGGCTCTACATTTTTCTGGTATGGTTATGGGCCCTTTAGGGGGTGGGGGGGGGTGAAGTTTGCACTAAACCTGTCTGCCAGAATTTTGGCAATATCAGTCGGTTCAGTGTATTTTGTGCCATTCTGCACTAACTCAGAGCAGATCTGAGAGTTTCTACTTAGGCTCTTGACATAGCTAAAGAACGTTTTGTGGTTATCTTTGGAGTCCTTGGCAATTTTTCTTTCAAAGCTAGCCTTGGATGATTTTATGAGGGATCATAGTTTCTTGCTGATACTGATCAGGGATGTCTTTCCTTCTTGGGATTTTGCTCTTTTCTGTACTAGTTTCCTCCTTCTATTGTATAGCTTGTTTATGACAGGGGTCCACCAGACTGGTTTCCTTTTCTTGGAGGAGTGATTCTTGGTTTTGCTTGGGATATCATGATCCATACATTCTTGCAGGTGCTCATAGAGTGCCTTTGTAAGGGATTCAGCAGCTTGTACAGCATTGTCCTTTAGCATGGGGGCTGTGAAGCTTTCCACCTCGGTCTTTGCTTTTGAAAAGTTTTTCACGGTGGTTTCCTTGATTGGGGGTGGGGGTGGAATGTGGATATCCAGAGTGATTAGTCTATGGTTTGATCTAACCAGTGAGTGGTTGACCTTCGGTGTAGAACACCGGTCACCCATGTTGGTGATGACCAGGTCCAATATGTTGTAACCTCTGGTGGGGGTGTTGACCAGTTGATCCAATGCATTTGAGTTTATAAATTTTAAGAAGCGTTGGGCAAGGGAGTTAGTACTTGAATATTTCTCCCAGTTAATTTTTAATTGAAATCACCTAATATTAGGGCATTTGGTAGGACCTTCATATTTTCCAGTGTCTCCAGAAATGTGGAATGGGGGTCCTGGGTCATGGTGGGTGATCTGTAGCAAGCTACAATTTGAATTGCAGTTTTGCTTATTGTTAGTTGAACATGGATGATCTCTGAGGCATTGTGCTGCACCACTAACTTGGAGTTGTGGGTATCCTTGATGAATATGGATACACCCTCGCCTTTTGTGTTTCACTCCGGGTTCTGTGGCCGAAAAGTATGGTATGAGTTATAGCCTGGTAGTGTTGGGGTGTTCTCTGAAGCCTTAAACTAGGTTACTGTTACTGCACAGATATCAATGTTTTCCATACTGAGGAGTGCCTCGAGTGCATGCATTTTGAGGTTTAGACTTCTGGCGTTGAGTAGCATTACCCTTAGTTTTTGGTTACTTGTGCTATTTATGGTGGTGGGTTTGTCTTTTGAGCCTTGCCTAAAAAAGGCCCTATGGGGGTGGCAAAAGCCTTGGCCAGTATTCAAAAGCCTAAGGGTGACAGGTGCAAGCCATCTCTTGCAAAAAAACATGGCTTGTTGAGCATGTCATCCCAGGCAGACAGATACTGGATCTCCTTTGAATGACACCAGAAACTTAGCCAATTGTTTGAAATTTATATTTTTTTCTTTATACTGTGGCATCATTCTTGGTGAGGGCAGGATGCTACTCAGGGTCAGGGTCATACCGGCTTGGGCCACATGATCAGAGAGCTCTTCCATGTCTCTTTTCATGTAGTCAAGGGAGATACGTCTCAGATCATTCACACTAACATAGACAATGACAGAGTCATATTTGTACTTGCTCTGGAGTGACCTGAGTGCTTGTGTTATGTGGTGGATCCTGGCACCTGACAGGCAGCTAACTGTAACCTTCTCCTTGTCCAGCCTAGTTAGTGGGACATCAATGTGCCTGACTATACAGTCGCCTATTACTAGTGTGTTGGGTATGTTATTTTGCCTTAAGGGCTGTGATTGCATGGCACACTGATTATGTGAAGTATGTGTTTCATGGTTTGTGATGGGTGTGTGGAGGTTGCTTGGGTGTGTGCTTTGGAGGTCTCTGTTGCTTTTGCAGAATTTTATTTAGAGCCTCCGAGTATGCTTTTGTGTATTTATGTGTGTTATCTGCTGGTATTTGTTTAGTAGGTCTATGTGAGACTGGTGGTGTGTTGCAAGTATTTTCCTTATCCTCTTGACTGTCAGTTCCAGTCTTGGGTTGTGAGAGCTTTGCCTCCAGTTTGGCTGTATAATTGCATCTCTTGCATATATTAGTGTTTGGTGGTAGGAGGAGAGGGTTGTCTGTGATCATGAGGCAGTTGCAACATTGCCTCAAAATGCACAGATTCACCAATTGGACTGGAGAATACACCTAAAACTGCCATTTGGACATGCCTGAATAGGTAAAGTGAGCTGTTTTACTGATTGGCTGGTAGGGACAAATAGAGAGCCTTGTCCTTCTGAACAGTATAGGGGTGTCTAGTGCTATGGTTAATTAGTGCTTGCTATGAGGTTTGAGCAAGTGTTGGGCTGTGAAATGAATGGTTTGAGTGCTTAAGTTGAAAGTTTGTCTAGTTCCAAGGGAAAAATTGAAGTGTAGACTTCGTGGAGCCGGGAATAGTTTAACCCTAGCTAACCGGCACAGCCCACCATGCAAAACCGCGCAAATGTGGTTTTTACAGCTGGGAAATGAAAGAGATAGAAATTAGCCCAAAATGGCCAATAAACTACTAACTTCTGGGCTGAAATCACTCCTCCAGGTAAAGATAGGCTGCTCAAAGCTCCCCTCTCTCACAGGTGAACAGAGAAACTTCCTTCTATCCAAGTAAGGTATGGGCAGCACAGAAAATTGTAACCCTGAATTCAGCAATAACCTGAAAACTGGTTTATACTAGTTCAGAAAGGTTGGAAATAAGTATATTTTTTGCTTTTTTTTTTTTTTTTTTAGAAAATAAAGCAGATACAATAAAAAAACACTTTAAATACACAGAAATGGCTATTTCACTTTAGTGTGTAATCTACAACAGTTAAACAGATTATTTAAACACATAAATGACAGTTCAAGTGCAGGCAGCAAATAAGTATAATATGTAGCAGAAACGAGCTTTTTAAATCACAGAAATGGTAAAAAAATTGCATTTTAGGTGGAATTAGTTAAAGACAGCAAGAAAATGCAGAAGAATGATACTTAGTCATGTCTATCTGTTGCTGTAGAACTCTGCAGGACACATGGCAGGCACTCGCTGAGCTGAATACAAGCGCAAAAAAATGGGCAATTGTGGTTTTTATAGCAGGGAAATGAAAGAGATAGAAATTAGCCCAAAATGGCTAATAAACTACTAACTTCTGGGCTACAGCAAACAAGGCACAAAAAAATTCAGAAAGAAACAGTTCAAATAAGCAGGCACAATAATCCTTTAACCAGAAATTCCCAACTCAGAAGGGCAGGATCTAGCCTCTCCTCCCACAAGAGTGCAGACCACAAACCTTCTTAATGTAAAATAACTGGCCTGAAGTCCAAGTGCTTAAACCAGAACTAATGCGCTTTTAGAATAACATACACTGAGCCTTCAGTCAGCAATTCCCAACTTAGAAGGATGTAAGCTACCATGCTTCACTTAAAGAAATCCCAATCCCTCCGAGCTACACACTCTAGTGATCTAAACCTTGTCACCACAATAAACAGAACATGCCGAGGGATAGATTCCTGTCCCAAAGACTTCCCATACTCTGGAATAAACTACCTATCTATATCAAACAAAGCTCCTCATTAGCACTCTTCAAGAAAAATCTTGATGATTGGATCACCTCTGTGGCTCTGCTCGACAGTGGCACAGGAAAATAATTTTCTTGGGTGGCAAAAGCCAGGGTACCTTTTTGGCTGGGCTTGTATAGGCCCCAGGGCCAATAGCCTAGTACCTACCTATGTACCTGTCCTGTAGCAGATTTCTTGAATTCCTCCCAAGAGATACTTACAGGATCTAACCATTTGTGAGCTATATATAGCTTTATTAATAAGAAAATCGTTATAAGTGGGTTAGCTTGTTTTTCTGAGATGTTGGCCGGGAGGATATGTAAAAGAGTAAATTCCCATGTTAGTGTTGATGCTTGATACCCAATTATTTGCAGTTGTAACTTAAGGGAATTCCAAAGCTTGAAAATGCATTTACAACTCTAGAATATATATATATTAGGTCTGCAATCTGGTCTTTACAGTGTGGAGAGTATGGGGACTTAGTTGCATTGAATTTGTGAAGAATTGCTGGGGTGAAATAAGCATTATTATTAATCATGAGTTGCATGTAAGAGAGTTTTTTGAGTGGAATAGTTTTCAATGTTAAGTTGATTGCCTTTTCTATTTGCTGGTCATCTATATCGGGTTTTAATTTTCTCCAATAATTAGAGAAGAGAAGGTCTTTCTGGAATTTGATTTCTCCTATCATTTTGTATGAGTTCATTATGCAAAAGTATTACTTCTACTTCTGTACAATACCTCTCTTAAAATTTAAGCTATGGGTGACATATTTAATATTTAAAGATACATGGCAGTTATTTACCTGTCTTTTGTTTCAAATGATGACAAAAACAAGAGTCTGTAACGTTTCATGTTTATAACAGAAGGTTTAGGGTTTGCTGTAGTTACTTTTAGCTTGGGCAACTGGTGCAATTCCAATCTTGCTTAAACTGTTGTAAAACCTTTCCTCTAAATAATGTGTGAATAATGATTTTTTTCACTTTCCCTATGTTCTACCATCTAAAACAAGTTGCACTTTATTGATACATACATATATATATATATATATATATGGTCTACTGTAAAAGACCGAAAATCCACTTGTTTGAAAACGAATAGTGGATTTTCGGTTACGCGAAAGTGCACTTCCTTGAATTTTGGTTCAACGAACCGTTAAGGAACATAGATGCCGAAGCACACTACAGTGGGGAAAGGGAATTTACGTCTTTCCCTACTGTAGTGCAATCTTGGAGTTGGTATATTTAAGTAGAGATGGTGTGGGGGGCACAGGGGAGCTTGCTCCCCCTGCAAAAACAATGTTTTTCTGTTCTTTATCGGTTTGTTGAACCGATGTTCATGGAAGTGCACTTTCACTTAAGTGCACTTTTAGATAACAGTGGGTTGACTGTTTATTTTCAAATAAGTGAGTTTTTGTATACATACAGTAGACCCATATATATATATATATATATATATATATATATATATATATATATATATATCTGGGTTCACTACATATGACCGAACGTTCATTTGACTGAAGCCCATATGAATGAGACAATATTGCCGAAAGTTCATTTCACTGAAAGCCCATATGACCGAAAACTCATTTGACTGAAAAACAGCACTGGCAGGTATATGCCCATTTCCCCACTGTAGCGCGACCCTGGAGTGAGAATATTAAGTTAGGGGTGGGGGGCTGTGTGTGTGTGTGTGGGGGGGGGGCATAGCTCCCCACATTTTGCAACAAGTTTGTACTGATGTTATATGTTTTAATGTATTTTTAATGAATACACATGTATACAATAGTGCATAAATTGCAATTATGTGGGGGGCTATATTATGACTTGGTCGACAGTTCATATGATCAACTGTTTATTTGGTCGACAGTTCATTTGATCGACATGCATTTTAGGTGGGGGCTTCACCCCCCACACCCCCCAATGTGGGGGGCTGTGCCCCCCACACCCCCTAACTATATATATCAACTCCAGGGTCACACAACATTGGGGAAGGGGGCAAATGCTTGTCGATCAAATGAACTGTCGACCAAATAAACAGTCGATCATATGAACTGTCGACCAAGTCATATAGACCCATATATATATATATATATATATATATAGATATAGATATATCTACCTACATATACACACACACATATATATATATATATATATATATATATATATATATATATAATATATCTATCCATATCTATATAAAACATCATAAGTGCAGTTCATCGAACTGTACTTTCACGAACCCACTTTAGCGAAAGTGCATAACATCGAACATGCACTTTCGCTAAAGTAAACAAAACAAAATTCAAAAATACACACAAAAACAAAATGTAAAAACTACTATGCAGGGGGGCAAGCCCACCTACACCCCACCATGTGGGGGGCTGCACCCCCCACACCCCCTCTACTTTAATATTCCCTTATCCCCACTGTATCACAATCTCCACAAAGATATGTTAGTTGTACATCAACAGAATATGTTGATGTACAACTAACAGAACATGCAAACTGCATGTTTTTTTCATTTTTTACTTTTAGCAAAAGTGCATATTTAATGTTATGCACTTTCACTAAAGTCAGTTCGTCAAAGTGCAGTTCGATTAACTGCACTTTCAACGTTCTGACAAGGACCCATATATATATATATATATATATATATATATATATATATATATATATATATATATACATACCTTGGAGACATTGCTCAAATTGTAATGGACCAAGTTTTAGCTGTGTTAGCTGTGCAAATAATAAGCAGCTAACACACTACAAAAGAAACCTGCAGAAAAGGATTGACTTTTGGCAAAATCAGGGTATATGGCCTCTTCAAGAAATTTGCCCATTGAGTGATAGCAAAAAACACTGCAGGCCACTGTTCAATTGGAAAAGATTTGCTTATATGCAGTGATTTACAATTTATTCTGAGTAATGGAAACCACTGCTTGCATGTCTGCAGGTGTACCATACTTAGTCCTAGCACTGCAAACAAAAAGCTCTCTTTTGGGATATGTCAGGTGTAAGATATGTCTACCAGTATTTTATGGATGAAACTATCAGCAAGAAGATGGATCTTCTGATTCAGAGCAATATCTAAGCATCTTGGGAATAAAGGGAAAGTTAGTAGAAAGAGCCATTCTAGCTTATGGAAATGTCATAAGGTTGCAAACACATAAGCCCTGTATCTGCTTCTGCCCATAAGGGTACCACCCTAAGAGTTAATTTGTGATTTCCCATCCATTGGCCCATATTGAATATGAAGACGCTCAGAGAAGGGTACAGATTCACATGAATAGGAAGGAGGGTCAATCTGTGGGACACATATCTGTCTCTCCACCATGTTCTCTTCATGTCAGAGATCAGGTTTAGATCTTTGTAATGGGTAACCCTCATGCAGTTAGTTTTTTGAATATGCAACATTTCCATCAGGGATGGGTCAGAGACTGCCTTGTAGGTAAGGCACAGATCACACCTCAGTAATCAGTAGGCAACTGAATATAGTGATAGGACTTTTAATGAATCCAGATATGACATGTTGGTTAAACCCTATATTTTTGGAGAGGAATCTCTGAGGACATTCCAGCTATTGTATGTGCCTAGTGAGGTACATACCAAAGGGTGCACTGTACTCAATTATTGGTTTGATGAGGGCCAAGTACAGTGGTACTATCATATCTGCAGAGCTGGATGCCATGCCCTCACTTATAAGCTGAGTTACATAGAAGGATTTCCTCACCACTGTGGACACATGGTGCTTTTTTTTTTACTTTGCAGATGTTTTATTGGTGCCCCTTTTATGCAAATGATGACCTGAGTAGTGCTTACAAACAAAAACAAAAAAAAAATAGTCTGAAAACTAGTGGTTCTTTTCACAGAATGAATACTTGTGGGAAGTGCCCCAAACACAGGTCTTTAACCAGTAGTTTCAGGTATTTGTAATAGCGTAACTTCTCCATAGTTACTTTCACAACATAAGTGAATCTTCAATGACTAGTCATTTCATTCATACATTTCAGCCCCTATAAATCAATTTTAAAGGTACCAGTGCAGGCAGGGGCAATGCACTTTCATGGCTACAATCCTGAATGCTTTACCTATTTTGTCACACACTAAGGCATTCAAAATTTCACTTTGAGGTAGAAGCGTTTTCTGCAGAAGTGGGTTCTATGGGGGATTCTGCTGAGGTACATCTACAGGATGCTCTGATTGGGCTGAAGTGATGTATTCAACTCCAAACAGGGCATACTGAGAAGCCACCACAGCAGGGCTACTGGGACTAGCTTGATTGCACACTGCATCCTGTGCAGCAGTTGCACAATGGTGATGATGCTGGAAAAAAGGTCTGCACCTACGCTGTGGTGCTCCATCCACCTGCCTATCAATTTTCTCAGCTGATACTTCCTCTTCACCCTGTTGCTGGGCAGTACTGATGGTGATTTGGTTGCTGTTGCTGATGTGCTTGGGTCTGAGTTGGGTCTCCAGTTTGCACATCTGGCCTGGAGTCTGTACCTTGTAGGATTGCCTGCTGTGTTGTTTCATGCTGTTCTGTTTATTGAGGATTTGGAGAGCATCTAAATTACCAATGGAAGAAATATGGGGGGGGGGTCTCCTGTGTGCCTGTGATTGCTGCATTGCAGTTCCATCACCTACAGCTTCACCTTCCTGAGGAGCAGGCACAGCTTGCCCATCACCCTCCTGTTGCGTGACTGCATAAGGGTGTCTAAACAACCTTCAATGGAAATATCTACAATTGGGGGGCATAATGACTACCTTTTACTGCCACATCTCTAGGACCAGTAACATGTGCTGCTTCAGCACTCTTCTGTCCCTTTACATCATCAGATTTCATGGTCTCTCCTTTAGCAACATTCCAGAGGAACTTTTGAGGATTGTTCTTTTTAATGGCAGTCTGGTGTACAAAGGCATCCTCTCCGGTGTCATTTCTGTTAATAAAGCCACCTCTTTTCTGCACATCAGACCACTTACCTGTGCCCAAAACCTGTGTTGCCAGAGCCTTTTTCTCAGTCACAGGTATCTCTCTTCTTCCTGTCACCACTACCAGCTTCTCCAGTTCGGACAGGGCTTGTTCAGCAGGAGGAAGCTGCACGTCACTCATTTTCAGCGAGTACAAAAGTTGTCAGGTGGGTTGCAGCTGCCCTAGGACAGGGTATATTGGTCAGTGTACACACCAACTATTCCCCTTCCTCCCCAATTTTGTTTTCCCTCCAGCAACAGCCGCGAGCAACTTTTATTTTTTTTTTACTTTGGTTGTTATTCCTCACAATTTTCTATTAACATTTGTACTTTGGCTGCTCAGGCACTGCCGCCCCAACTCGTTCCAAACTTTATCCCCACAAGTCATGACTTCTTCTCAGATCCCATCAGTTGTTGATTCAGACAAGCATATGCTCCACCCAAAGTGATTGCCAAACGCAGCACCATCCATCATGCAATAAATTTTAAAGTAACATAATAATAAGCTTGAGATGAGGCTTGGTTATCCTTTCCAAACAAATCTTAAAATCTAGGATATATGTGGTGTCTCATAAGAAAGTTTAAGGTAAAGAAACACTCTTAGAAACATTTCATTTATATGACTGGAAGCCAAGAGAGGTTTCCAAGGGAAGAGAATTGATAAGACAGAAGGATTTCACTTAATGGAAGAGTAATTAAGTTTAAAGAAAGCAATTGATACATGTAATCAAACACTTGAGGGAGCTGAACCTGAAGAAAAACTGATTTGATGTAAAACTAAAAGACAACTGTATTCCATTTTGACAAGTAAAGTTTCTTAGTAGCAGTTTTTAAAGCCTTGTAGGACATTTACAACTGGAGAAGAAAGTATATTCCTATGATGTAATAAAAACATCAAGCTCTATGCGGAGAGGTAGGCAGAATGGATGAATGGATGTACCACCTACCCTTTTGACCGCACAAAGCAACAGGTTAAGACAACTTGCCTTTCCCTCACTTGGAAACCATCTTTTCAGCAGTGTACACTTTGATTAACCAGAAATGCTCTCCCCCCTCTGGGTTACAGTGTCACAGAGCACTTATTCAACCATTACTTTCAAGTTCAAGTAGATAAATATCAGAATAAAATAAGACACAGAACTATTTATCATATAACTTGTCTTTCATAAACACATATCAATATTTTTGGTGACAGTTTTTCATATTTAGGACATCTGCATTTGTGCAAATTATCTGTAATTAAAATATCCTGCATAAATTCAAGAAACATGCATAACATACTTAACGTTTTACAGAGCTGGGCCATGCCATATCAACCAGTCCCCCTAGCAGTGTTTGATAATCAATTAAGTGCAACAAAAAGAATGAAGTCATTACTTTCCCTGTCTGGAGTATTTCATGTACTTTCCAAACACATGAATGATCTGGTGATGTAGCTGTTTCCTATAACAGTCAGCAAACCTGCTTCTTGTCATATGCTCAAATTCCACTACACTCTACAGACACAGCCTTTGTTGATAGGCATGGAGATCCGCAGTACTAAAATACACACAGTAATATGATTGCACTCCCAGCTAAAGACCTATCAGTTTTCAATGTTGACAAACATCAGACAAGCACTTATCATTTTAGGCAACGTGAACATCAACTGGAAATGCTATTCTAATAGACTGTCACAGCTACAAATCCAGTTTTATGGTCTTCACAAATGATTTCACTTGTTAATCTCATGGATAAGAATACTGGCCATTAATGTACTTTGACTAGATCCTAGTATCAGCTCCATAAAATACAGTGCAGTTGTGGTTGACTCTGTCAGTGAATGCATTCCAATTTGTGTTGAATAGCATTTTCTTAAGGTCCACAGGCCACCAGGATACTGTGATACAACGAACATGAAACATTATGATTGTCTGTGTTTATACTTTATCCTGTCAGCTGCTGATTGGTCATCTTTAGACAATCTGCCTATGATTATGTTGTTCCTGACTTCAGTACTATCATTACATACATCTTTCTACATTGGCTCCCCATAATGAAGATGTATCCATCCGGATAATCGTTCATAGATTACTTTGTTGAGCAAGACTATGATTAAAATGAGGTTACTTCTTCCCCATTTCCTGGGGATCAAATTTCAACCAAGATCAGCTGAAGTTCAAACAATCTTAAAACTCTGCAAAAAGGTTGTATTTGACAGCAAAACATGTATTGGTCATCTTTTTCATCCTGGACGAAATACAACTCCATCTCACCATTATGATAACCCTCCAACCCCAAGTATGTGTCTCTACATACTTAAAAAAATAAAACTTGTCTATTTCTCATTTTCTTTGGCAAACTACCTCTGGGATTTTTAAATATTACTGTTGCAGCCATCTTGTTTTGTCTCTTCTATATGGAAACTGAAACAGTTGTACTCCCTTTAAAATGGTTTGTAATTAAACACTCATCCTATCGGACTGCTCTTACCACTATCAAAGATTCATCAGAAATGCAATTACCAAAAGTTCACAAAAGATCTCATTGAATCCAATATTCTTTCTAGTATCCATTACGGCTTCTGTCAAAAACGTGGAATGGACACAGCACTTGTGGACTTTACTGAATTCATTTCCTCCCAGTTGCACAGGGTACCTTGATTGCCATGAGCTGTCTTGATCTCTCCAGAGCTTACGACACTATCAACAATGTGAAACTCTTGTGGTCACTTCAAGGTCCAGGACTAACATCACGAGCTATCAGGTGAAATGAGTCCATCCCTCATGCTAGTTGATGGTGATGCATCACTGGGTTCTGTATTAGTTCTATTATTGCTCAATATATTTGTAAATGAAATGCCTAATATGACAATGAGTCAACCAATCTGACAGCGTGCTTAAAGCTACCAAAACTAACTTACAAGAATGCCTCCATTCTCTTCAGAAATGGCTTGCATATGAGAGACTGCTTCTTAATCCCAGTATGATAAAATAAGTTGTTTTTTTACTCATGTATTGAGTTCATTTCTATTCTGCTTTCACCTAGACCTTCCCCGAAACCTAAATATATTCCCCACATTCTTTCTATTTACAGTTGTCAGTGCAAGAAATCACAATTTTTAAGCTCGGTTCAATCACTGATAATTATTTCAAATTTGAGTCACTAGCAGCTAGTATATTGCTGGAACAAACCAAATGCTATGCTAACACATTTCTTTCTAAATCTGCTGATATCAACTGTTAATTCTTTTCTGTTTCCATCCCTTCTATACTCAGCATCCTTTCTTACCGGCCTGACACTATTCCAAAACTCAAATGTGAAAAAACGTGTAGTCGGGTAACACATTTCACATTTGGTCACAATGGCAAAATTCATCACTGCTTGTTCCTATATCAACATAACTGTCTGGAATTCATCCGTTAGCTTTCATTTATACAACTCTGCTATGATAATAAACTTATGCAGGCAAATACCTGCAGAAATGAAAGACAGATAAATAAATGCCTGTCCTTTGTCTTAGCTTTAGATGCTCACGAAATGGGTTAGATAGAGGCTTCTTAACACTGTCTTGTTATGTGTCTCATTAATACTTCTCACCCAGGGATCATTTGTAATCTTAACCTGTTGTTTTAACAATCTGAAACAAACAAATGGCCAACCTCTACACAATCCAATATCCTAGTCATGTTACTCCATAGTGAAACATACTGATGCACCCCTACCAGGTTGTGCAGGAAAGGGTGACATAATTCACTACATCACATATGCACTCATGTCCTTGCACCACAAAAACAGATATGGTACAGTTATAGTGGAGATGGGTGTACATGATTTGAGAAATGCTTCCTTGGACTACATGAAGAAAGACATGATGGAGTTCTCAGATTATGTGTCTGAGTGAACCTAGCCTACAACAGCATTTTACCTTCACCAATTATCAACCATCAACTTTCATCTATACAACTCGTTTTGGATAATCAGCTACTGCATGCAAACAACTACAGAAATGTAAATAAATAAATACATTCCTGTCTTTTTACTCAACAGTTTCATCAGAAGGTTTGTTTGCCCTTAAAAGTGAGACTTGGACACTTATGGAATGGGGCAAATAGAGGCTTCTTAATACTGTCTTGTTACATGTTTCATTAATACTTCTCACCCAGGGGTCATTTGTAAATTTCACCAGTTATCCAAACAAATTGGAACAATCAAATGGCCAACCTCTACACAACTGAATATCCTAGTTATAGATTACTGCGTAGTGAACCACAATGTACCCCAAGGTCCAATCCTCATGCCACTCCTCTTTGGTATTTACTTCTTGGAAGATAGAGTTAATATTAAGTGTTTTGAGCTGACCAAGTCTCCAGATGACAGTAAGTTTGGTACCATCATAAACTCTCCAGAAAACACCAAGATCCTCCAAGAGGGCCTTTCCTAAACAAATAACTAGTGCTAAAACCATGGCCTAAAATTAAAAGCCAGAAAATGTATAATAATATCCTTTGGCAAGCATGATGCCTTTAGTTAAATATTACATTGACAAAACACCTTTGAATATTGATCCAGTAGTTAGTGACCTGGTAACCTGTGTATACAATGAGCTGTTCTTTGCCCATCATGTATCCAGTGTTGTAAGGAAGTCCTTTTTTATTCTACATCTTATTAATTAGGGCATGATGTCCATGTCAAGGAATGTGATCATTCTACTGCTTTTGGCACTTATTAGGCTGATCATTGAGTATAATGCCCCTTTTGGCTTGTACCTATCCAAACACTTGCTAAAACTTGTGACCACAATGCTTTCTCACTAAGAAATTCAAGAGCCTAACTCATAGTAGCTGCACTTTGACCACCTCAAAGCTTTGTCCCTCTTCTCAGTATCTTACAGGCTACTGAAGGACTATCTCTGCTTCTTTTGTAGCATTCAACCCCATCAGTTTGGACCTACTGCACATCCAGAAGTCTAATAGTAACATAAATACCAAATCAAGAGAGCTTAGCCTCTTATGCAACATAAACAGAACATGCTGGAGGGATGTATATGTACCACAGAGAATACTGCTGCTCTGGAATTGTCTTCCTCTTTACATAAAGCAAAGCAGGTTTCTTACTCTATTCAAACTTAATTTGGATTAATAGATGAGAAACTGCAAGTTCACCCCTGGCTTTACATCTTTGTCCCTATGAATAGGGGTATTATGTAAATGTCTGCCTGGTTCTGGGCTTTTCATACTTAAAATACAAGGCTAAAAACTTATTGATAATGCATGGATAGGCTTCTAAGGATCCTTATGGATCAATAGCCCATTAAGTACCTATGAACCTATTATCATCCAGTAAAGATAGTGTATCTTTTATAAATGACAGGAAAGGCACCTACATGGCTTAATGTTTATAATGCAACCCTGGTAGTGATATGAATCCTAGCATCTCTGCAAAGCCAGGCAGGGCTGCTTTATATACCTGGATCACTACGTGAAACTAGTGATTGGCTGCTTGGGGTGATAGCAGTTCCATTTCTGCAACAATGTTAGCCCTATTAAAATGATTTCTGCCGAAAAACAGATCCAGTAAGATAGTTTGTGAAAAGTAGTAAAAGTAATAGTGCAAAAAAATAGTATTATGTTGTACGGGGAAGCAACCAAAGGAGAGCAACAGGCAAATAAAGTGATCTGTGCAAAAAGTTCTGATTAGTGAAAACACAGAGAAATGAAAGGCAGTGGGGAAGGACAGATGAGAAATAAGGATACCTTTTAATTTGTATGGAAATGATAAATGCTTCATAGCAAACAATCATACGTCACTTCAAGCTAGGCAGCCAGCTTTGTTTGTGATATACATGTGCACTAGTCATTGAATTATAGGATAACAAATGTTTGGATAAGTATATACACACACCACAAAAAACTAGCACCAGAAGTATATAGGAATAAACCCTGACAACAGCCCAGGTGACCTGAGTTCAGCTAGCAACTCAAGCACTTGACAGCACTGACAATGGAGGATGAATGTACCCATTCGGGTGGATAACATGAGAGAGCAGAAAGAAATATAGTCACAATCCCTCAGAGGAGGGTTGCTAGTGTAGTGGACATTGTGACTATTGGCTTATGGTTCAATTAGCCACTTCCTGGTGGTAGTCCTCAGTGAATACCTATTGGCATGGACTCAAAAGGAGGGCGCAGCCCCTTGAAATGATGCAGTTGGACTGTCTCTCCATTGAGAGGGGTTATGGACTTGCATAATGCACTCAGTGCCAAGCTACTTACAAGAACTCAAACTCTCACCACCTACAGTTGTCTCTTGTCCTAACAGATTTAGGGATTCTGCATTTCTGGGGGGAAAATGGACTTAAATCTGATGGGGGAGGCAGGTCAGCAGGCTAAGGTAAAATGTACCTAGAAAAAAGTTCCCTCAAAAAAAAAAAAAAAAAAAAAAAAAAGTTCACTCATCACAAAAGACATAGTATCTCACTTTCATGAATGCCACGCTCATCAATAGACACAGGAGAAGCCTTGAACTTGAAGCATGGTCTCTTGTAGTGCTCAAGTAGTTACATTTTGAATGATCTGTAGCAGATAGTTTCAGAAAAGTATATTCTGTAACCCATCTAAAGACATGTCTAGTTACTCCAGGGAAATCACTGCATCACTTTTGCCTCATTGATCTGATCCATTATGCATGCAACACAGTGATATCCTGACTGAAATCACTGTTGCAATATTCCTGACATATGGATTGTCACCACTGACACCCGGCCTGGGTAAAAAAGCCTTACCTTTCCTTGGTCATACATTGGATGCATGACCTCAGCTCATACGTGTTGGGGTGTAAAGATGGACATACAAGCATACATTTAACTTGTTTTGTTGAACACAAGGACCCTGCTCATGTGGGGGGCTGTGCCCCATACCTCCCGCTAATTATATATACCAACTCTGAGATCACACTACAGTGGGGAAAGGGCAAATGGCATACTTTCCTCATAGAATCAAAGCACCACAGTTGAAATTTGCCCTTTCCCCGCTGTAGCTTAATCTCAGAGTTGGTATATATAATTAGCTGGGGGTGTGGGGGCACAACCCCCCACATAAGCAGGGTCCTTGTGTTCAACAAAACAAGTTAAATGTAGTGTATCAACTTAGTATTTGCATACATTGTTTAATTTTATACTTAACATATCATAGCAAATATACATTAATTATAACAGCATGTTTACTGTGAGGTACGATGATGTGATTTACAATTATATGGCTATATGATGAAAACCACATTCAATATTTAGTTTTCAAAGAATAGCCATTTGATAAGTAGATTGTTTGACTAATAACCATGGACCCAGCCACTTGGTTCTCTGTATACACCATTACCAATCACTAAAATACTGATGTTCTCACTAGGCCCAGAACAGCCTTTGGTCAGTCTTGGCCAGACTGCTGGACAATTCTTGTTCTCAGTAGCCAACCACCCTTCCTTTCTCCATCAGCACTGGGAATCACCCATATGTCAGGAATACTGCAACAATGATTTTAATCAGGACATAGTACAATCACATAAGAACTTAATAGTAGATGTCCTGCTTATCACATTTGCAGTATTCCATCCCACCCTTCATCCCCTCTTCTCTTTTTCGGTTTCATCTTTACTTGCCTTCCCCCTCTCATCTAGTCTTTGACCTTCTACATAAGTAAAGGAGAGTTTTCTTACCATTTTGAGATGCACCTATCCAGCTAGTGTGTGTGTGTGTGTGTGTGTGTGTGTGTGTGTGTGTGTGTGTGTGTGTGTGTGTGTGTGTAAATTTGTTTTAATATTTTGAAATTGGATATTTATGTTTTATTGTTGTGTTCTTCTGCCCTCTTTTTGTTTTGGTGGGGTGGGAGGTAGCTAGCTGGGTAGTGGATTACAGTAACTTGCCCTCTTACTTGCTCAGCTTAAATTCTGCCATTAAGGCTGACAAGTGAATATTTGTGTTAATAAACTGGAATATGTTTATCCTTTTCTGAGGGATGATTGGCCAACTATGCTTTGGATGAATGTAACTTGTCCTTTTCACTTGGTCAGTTTAAATTCCACCCTTAAAGTGAATTTGTGTGAATAAATTTGAATATTTATGCCTTTTTGGGGGTGAGGGCTGGCAGTAACTTTATCATTTTCATATTATTTTAAAGGCTGCCTAGTGTGCATTTGTGTGAAGTAAATTGATTTTTTTTTTGTGTGGAGGTGGCTAGCTGTGCTATGGAAATGTATCCTCTTTATTTTTTCAGCTGAAAGTCTGGTACAGTAAACTCTCAGTTAACCGGCATCCATGGGGACTGATAGATGCTGGATAACTTTAGTTTCTGGTTGCCTGAGAGCTACTATTAAAAATAGGCCTGACTAATACTGTACCCTATACTATTTGTTTGGTTTGACTTTTCTCAGGTTGGAGAGAGAGGGAATCTATTCCTATCTTCCTTTTTAAAACTCTAAAACTATACAAATGTAAGGTATGCTTCTGCGGGGGAACAAAAAGTGCAACATATGAAAATTGTACTGCATTTCTTCGATGCTTTTTGCTGGTTGCTTGAGCTCCAGTTAACTGAGAGTTTACTGTATTAAGAACTGGCTACTGTGCCTTTAGGAAGGTTGAGCCTTTGGGGGATTTGATCACTGCTCCCAACTTACTCCTTCCTGGTCATTATTTTGTTTCATTTCATGATTATTACTAAACACAATCAACAGTTCAGAGTAATGGTGAGTGTGGAAGAGAGGTGAAGAAGAGTGTACAGGCAGGATGGAGTGGGTGGAGAAGAGTGTCAGGAGTGATTTGTGACAGATGAGTACCAGTAAGAGTGAAAGGGAAGGTCTACTAGAGGGTAGTGAGAGCAGCTATGTTATATGGGTTGGAGACAGTGGCACTGACAAAAAGGCAGGAGTCAGAGCTTGATGTGGCAGAGTTGAAGATGTTAAGATTTGCACTGGGTGTGACGAGGATGGACAGGATTAGGAATAAGTATATCAGTGGGTCAGCCCAGGTTGGAAGGTTTGGAGACAAAGCCAGAGAGGCAAATTTACATTGGTTTGGTCATGTGCTGAGGAGGGATGCAGAGTATATTGGGAAAAAGATGCTAAGGATGAAGCTGCCAGGTAACAGGAAAAGAGGAAGGTCTAAGACAAGGTTTATGGATGTGGTGAGAGAAGACATGCAGGTGGTTGCTGTGACAGAGCAAAATGCAGAGAGCAGGAAGAAATGGAAACAGTTGATCTGCTGTGGCGACCCCTGACGGGAGCAGCCGAAAGAAGAAGAAGACTAAACACAAGTGTCACAGAGGAGGAAGTGTTAGAAATAAATCTCAGGAGGGGGGTTTCTGCTCCAGGTGTCAGATATGCTAGGTAAGTCACTGGTTAAGACTTTACTAACCTTACTACCTCAGCAGTTGAACTTTATAGAATTAAAAAGTTATTAAGTTTTACATCCATCAGGCATCTAAGAAATTAATACTCCGTTTAACCACTCCAATATCTTTGTTTAAAATCATTTAAAAAGAATACAACCTGATAAGCATTCCAGAAGTCTTTGTCAAAGCACTTGCTACTGATTAAAGAAGTGTTTTGTTCTTCTACCTGGGTCTAAATTTTCTTTCAGTTCATTTATTATTTTTATGTTTTTCAGTGTGAAGAATTTTGTAAATTTAGGTTAGTAACCTATTAAACATTTCTGTTTCCAAAATAGGACACATCTGACCACTTAATTCCCCTAATTCCTGTCCCCAGTGTTTGAACCGTCACCAACTGGCCTGAATGTTACATCTCAATTCCCAACAACACAGATAAACATCTCTCTATGAACTGGACAGGTTATAATAGAAACCATTGTTGGTCTTAATAACACTGCTGCATCATGATGGTGAGGTAACTTATCAGCTTACACTATTCTTAAATGTGCAGCCACCAGAAATAAGTAAATAAATAAATAAACACATGAAATAAATAAATAAATACATAAATAAAAAGAAAACAGTGCAGCAGATGCTCAATGCAGTTATTTTTTTTTCTACAGCCACATCAAAAACTTTATGCAGCTTCTTAATAGAAGAGTCAGAAATGTAAGTCATATCAATGCCCCGCTACTGAACTTTATATTTACTAACTACAGGCTAAATAACATTTGTCTGTGACTACAATTGGTCAAAAAGGCAACCACGGCTAAACTGCCTCATTGTTTTCAAGAATTTCAGACAAAAGGTGTTTCAGGCAACCAGTGCTTAGAAAAAAAATTAAAAAATTAGAAATCCGACCAACTTCAACAATATAGATGATGCATAACATTCCATTCCTAGATTAATTTTGTGCAGTCCAAGTCAAAAGAATATTGTAGATGTATTTTATCACATATCAAATTGTTTATTTTTCCTTCTCCTTTCTTAATTGACCAGACTTGTTCCTTGAGACAAATATTTTTACATTTGAGACCAGCTTTGGTTGTAGTAAGAGAGGGTCTTGTTTTTTACTTTTTTTGGTTTGTGATCACACTAAGGCCCTCCATATTAGATAATGTCACTCATTTTTTTTTCACTTCTAACTAACCACCAGTTCATTCCGCATATTTGGCCCAAAGCTTTTTTATCCATTTCCTTTTGTCCTTGCTTAACTTTTATTATTTGCATAATGTTGTTTTGCTCCAAGAAAGACAGGGCAACAATCCAAATGAAACAATGACTCAGTTTATAATGCTAAAAAACTATACAAATCCCATAATGGCTAAGAGTCCCAGGGGAAATCCAAACTCTTGCCAAATCAAAATAGAAAACTCAGCTATATTATAACTTGCTTCTACTTTCACTACATATAGATGATTTTTGTAAGTTGAACACGGTGTATGGGAATGAAAAGAAATCAAAAGAAAGCAAAAAAGAAATAAAATAATACATATGTGGCTGTAATGTCCCATATTAGACCACTGTATCAGTGTAAGGTAATCTCATTTAAATAACATTGTGATACATAGGTTGCATGAGACTGTAAATAATTTCTAAATCAAAGTACATGCAAACCTAAAACATGTATAGCAGTT
>NC_056747.1:1042070109-1042177609 GCF_019279795.1 Protopterus annectens
CATGCCCAAAATGCCCTTGCCTTGGCAAAGAGGCAACTCATAGCACATACACTGATACAGTAGGGACCCAGGGAATGACACCTCTCTCTGACTCGCACATACAGTAAAAGGGATGCCAAACATGACACTATCTGTGCTCAACCATGTATAGAGGGTGTACTATGTGCATCTGACATAGGCAGCCCTCCAGCACTATCCTTAATACTGGCACAACCACAAGGTAAGTCACTCTTCTTACCAATTGCTGAATGGAGTAGTATGTGTTGTCACTTGTATCTATGGTATGGATGTGAGCATGCAAGGGAATCGGGTGGCTGAATGGGATGCCAGCAGATAGTACACACCTATAGTGGCAGCATGGGATCTGTAACAAATACTGGTGTCACCACAGTAGCCAGTATTACACATGGTGACAAAAACTACTGCAGGAAATGTGCTGGGCCACATGCATGTCCATATGACACACACATGCCAGTCAGGGAGGTTCACATATTCAACAACTGTCTCAGCCAGCAGGGCAGGTGCAGACAAACACAAACATAGGCTGTGCTAAGTCCTTTGAATGATGGCTATGCATACCCCCCACCCCCGCTGGCCTACACAAACAGATACATGAGGTCAGGCAGTGGGATGTTAGTTCTGAAGGGTAAGAAGTCAGAAACTGATATGTAGGTCAATCAAACCTAAGACCTGTAGTACATTTATATGCCTCTAGTCAGCATGATAGGTTAGAATACAGAATGAAATGGAGTACCTGACATATCAGTACAATCATAGCAAATGTGTGCAAGTGTCAGGTGTGCCCCTCCCCCAATCCTATGTAGAAATGTAGAAACAGTCAGGTGTGCCCCCCCAATCCTATGTAGAAATGTAGTAAATGTCTGGTGTGCCCCCCAATCCAATGTAGACATGTTGTAACAGTCAGATGTGCCCCCCAATCCTATGTAGAAATGTAGAAACAATCAGGTGTGCCCCCCAATCTTATGTATAACTGCAGAAACAGTCAGGTGTGCCCCCCCAATCCTATGTATAAATGTAGAAACAGTCAGATGTGCCCCCCCATCCTATGTAGAAATGTAGTAGCAGTCAGGTGTGCCCCCCAATCCTATGTAGAAATGTAGTAACAGTCTGGTGTGCCCCCCAATCCAATGTAGACACTTTGTAACAGTCAGATGTGTCCCCCCAATCCTATGTAGAAATGTAGAAGCAGTCAAGTGTGCCCTCCCAATCTTATGTAGAAATGCAGAAACTGTCAGGTGTGCCCCCCAATCCTATATGGAAATGTAAAAACAGTCAGGTGTGCCTCCCCAATCATATGTAGAAATGTAGAAACAGTCAGGTGTGCCCCCCCAATCCTATGTAGAAATGTAGTAACAGTCTGGTGTGACCCCCCCAATCCGATGTAAGCATGTTGTAACAGTCACATATGTCCCCCCATCCCATGTAGAAATGTATGCAGTCAGGTGTGCCCCCCTCCAATCCAGTGTAGAAATGTAGTAACATGCATGTGTAGGTCTAATACCAGTGGAGCACAGATGCACAGAGGTGGCCAAGGTAGCAGGATAGGTTGTAGCATCTGCACAATATGCAGGTGTGTGTGTGTTAGGTTGGTCTGTGTCCCATATCATGTGAGCGTGGTCGGTATGTATGCATGTTGAGGTAAGCCTGGTGGCCATTGCCCACCACCACTGATGACAGGAACAAGTCCTCACAACTGCAGTGCCATACACAATACCCAGCAGTAAGCCATTGCAAATGTATGATGGCAATATGTGTCACCATCTGAAAGACTGACATGGCATGGTTGTTGAACAACATATACAAGCATACACAGGGGAAACCACCCCAGACATACAGTATATATTGTGTCTCTGTGAAATGGACACAGCCTTGGAAAAGCACATACAGGTATGCATCACATTATTCGGTCTTGTAGTGGGGGATACTGGTGCTGTCTGCCCAAACACTCGCAGATCACAAAGGAGGTAGGACTGATGTAGTGGGAAACAGCTGATATACCTGCACATGCAAGCATAACTGGAATGCCCAATGCATATCTGTGTGTCAGATGCAAGTAGTGTCCATAGCACACATGCACCCAGCTCATGCAAACACCACCCACAGGCACCTCTCTTGTCATATTCCTGCTGTGCGGAATGGGTACAGTAAGACCCTATCTGTATATGGCAATAGTGGAAGACTTCAGCATGCAGTGCAGGTGTCCCATGCAGGTGTGTCCCTAGCTGTAGGTAGCACCCTGCCAGTATCCACACCACCTGAGCAAGACTGTTAGGTATTGGCATGAACACCTATCACACCTACCCTGTCACCCCAGGGGAATATACTGTATGGTGGCCTGGGACTGTAGGACAGACAGAATGCAATGACCTGCCACATCTGGCATGCAGCAACATCTAATGCCCCACAGGTGTCTGCCAAAAGCCTATGTCTCATACGTACTGCCAATGCATGTTATGTCACAAACACCCAAATAACAACATAACACACCCCGCATAAGCTATATGCAAGGCCATTTGGACAAACCAGAGTAACATGTCCGCCATGTCCCACTGCATGAACTGTGGACCAACACTAACACACACCTGTGATGGGGCGATACCCTTAGGAAATGTATCAGAGAATGTATGCATAATGTATGGAAGAGGTTAGAATAATGAGGGGGTGGGAGCATGGGCAGGATGGAATGTGCAGGGTCCGACACCAAGCTGTGTGCACACACTATCCCTGGCAGCAAACACATACATGGGTGGCTACACACCTGCCCATACACCACAATAGGTATATATCCTGACCCATGGCCCCTGCTCCTGGCTGATCTGTGCAAATCTGTACAGCTGTGAGGCATTTCCACAGCAAGATAAGCCCATACTGTCATGCTGATGGGCGTTCAAGTATGGGATCCTGTGCCAGTACTGTGCCAAGGTGCTGAACCGGATACACAAACCCAGCACCAAGTGTCTGCAGCTCCCCCTCCAGAATGGCATAACTTACCATGAATACGTAGGTGTCTGCTCCCAATACTGGACACAGCCGCAGTCACCCTTGTCCCCCAAGACATCACTGTGAGCAAGAATGTCCACCTGACAGTACATGAGGGCAGACATCACTATGTATAACAGTACACATCTGAATATCTCTGCTAACAGTAGTACCATGCAGCTGAAACAGCACAGACACAATCACCTACAGTACACACTGTCCCCTGTACTGTTTGTACACATATTGCCAAATGATCGAACCAACAATTACTTGATATCTACCACCCAAAAAGGTCAGTAGGCAAACTACCCTACAAACACTCCCTTGTCCATGCTTGGAACAAACTTCCCCTTGACTTACATTCAATCTCCCACACCTCACACTTTAAAAACTAACTAAAAGCTTATTTTCTCAATTCCAGGACCTGCCCTTGCCATGACCCCACCTAGTCTTCCTTCCCTTTATATACCCTCAAAAGGACCAGACTTAGTACCTCATTACACCTCTCTCTCCAATGTGTCTACTATGCATTTGCATAATTTTATACAAACAAAAAAGTTTTATTGTTGACCTATTGAACTATATCAATGTAAAATTATGTTACTAAGCTTCTTTTTAATGCAACTTTAACTTTATGCATGAAACCCAACATATGTGAATCTTTTTGCTATAACTGCTATTATATCAATATTGTTTAAAATTGTACTTGTTTAAAAATGTACTACTGGAGCTTTTCTCCTTGGGTCTCCACTGAAAATGGGCCAAAGCCCAGTTGGACAAACCCGGTTAACAAATGTCAATAAATAAATAAAATAAATAAAAGGTGTACAACACAGAGGTCTGCACTGCAGTACAAACTACCTGGACTCAATCCACACATTCAATACAGACGGGCATACTGGGCATGCTCACACACTTAAACAAATGAAGACCATGTCTGCAAACACCAGTGGACCAGACATATCTGGCAGTCACAGATGTTAGTGCAGACACTCCTCAGTATGCACCACTCTTGCTTTGCACACACAGTGGACAGGAATACAGACATATATCAAAGGACAGCACACTATAATAAGCCAAAGGTAGATGTACATATATGTGTGGAAGAGGGTGACTGTGACAAGCAGCCATCCAGGCCTGTCCCACCCAGTACACAGCCAAAGGGCCACAATCACATGTGGTTCATATGTCACTCACTGTAGATACTAGCCACCGGTATCTGTCAGCATTACAGACTATGTGGTACAAGTGCTAGCTGTGTAACATGACTGTAAAAGGGAGTAGTCATCTACCAGCTGTATACACATACCTGAGAAATATCTCCCTGTGTGTGCCTGCATGTGGTGTGTCAACCTCTAGATGAATGGATTATGGCCCATGCACACACACTGCCCTCCCCATAGCCCTACTATGACAAGCCTGCTGAGGTCATCCACTGTGAAATACACCTTTGGGAAAGTTGTTGCCCAGTAATCTCTGTGGCGTGTCCTAAAACTGCATACTGCTTTAGTGTAATAAAATAGTTAGGTAGGAGTTCTAATCCCAGACTTGGCAATTGTGTAAGTGTGTGTGTGTGTATGTGTGTGTCTGTCTGACTCTGTGTAGAGAGCAATGCTTTCTAGGGTCACACTCTCTACAATTCAAATGCTCTACTTTGGCAAGGCTGCTGATATCATCCACCTAGAAATGCACCTCTGGGAAGGTTGTAGCCCAGTAATCTCCATGGCGTGTCCCATAACTGCGTACTGCTGTAGTGTGATAAAACAGTGAGGTAGAAGTTCTAATCCTAGACTTGGCAATAGTGCGAGTGCGTGTGTGTGTGTGTGTGTGTGTGTGTGTGTGTGTGTGTGTGTGTGTGTGTGTGTGTGTGTCTCACTCTGTGTAGAGAGCAATTATTTTTAGGGTAGTCACACTCCCTACAATTCAAATGCTTTTGGCAAGGCTGCTGATGTCTTCCACCTAGAAATACACCTCTGGGAAGGGTGTAGCCCAGTAATCTCCATATTGCATCCCATAACTGTGTACTGCTGTAGTGTGATACAATAGCTAGGTAGAAGTTTTAATCCCAGACTTGCCAATTGTATGTGTGTGTGTGTGTGTGTGTGTGTGTGTGTGTGTGTGTGTGTGTGTGTGTGTGTGTGTGTGTGTGTGTGTGTAGAGAGCAATGCATTTTAGGGTAGTCACACTCAGTACAATTCAAATGGCCTACTTTGGCAATCCTGCTGATGTCATTCACTGTGAAATATACCTTTGGGGAAGGGGGACCAGCAATCCCCATGGTGCACCCTATAACAGCATCATGCTGCAGTGTGATACAGAGCTCTGATAGGGGTTCTGTTCCCACACATATCAGTTGTGGATGTTTTGTGTGTGTTTCTATGTCTGTGTAGGGAGCAATGCATTTTAGGCTACTCACACTCAGTACAATTCAAATGGCCTACTTTGGCAATCCTGCTGATGTCATTCACTGTGAAATACACCTTTGGGGAAGAAGTACTCCAGTAATCTCCATGGCGAGTCCTGTAACTGCATAGTGCTGTAGTGTAATAAACTAGTTAGGTAGGAGTTCTAATCACAGACATGACAGGTGTGTGTGTGTGTGTGTGTGTGTGTGTGTGTGTGTGTGTGTGTGTGTGTGTGTGTGTGTGTGTGTGTGTGTGTGTGTGTGTGTGCACGTGTGTGTGTCTGTGTTTGTAATTTGTATCCTGTGTGGACGTGGTTGTGAGTGTGCAACAACTGGACTCAATGGGGAGTGGGTTTTGCACATTTCTTATATGGTGGCCCTAGTATATATCACTATGTCCGTCATACAGGAATAACAGATGTGAAATAGCCAAGAGGCTGATGTGCATATCCATACCCCTACATGTAACATCAAGCCAAGCATACAAAGTGAGCGACACTAGTATTACGCAGATAACACTCTCAACCCATGTCTCATACAGACACACACTTGCCTAGGCAACAGCCACTATGTTGGTAGTACCCTGCATATTGCCGACTGATAGTAACCATGGTGTGATTGCAGGGCATGGCACCCTGACCATCAGTCCAATAGGCATGTATATGCCGACAGTGCACCTTTCCCATATTCCCCACTGGACACCTGCAACACCTGTGGTGCCTTCAAATGTGACCCACAAAGGACATACCATGCCTGAAAACAGGCCCTGTATGAACAGATGCCACAGACACCAGGGAATACCGATGTCATGCTATCAATGTAGGTGCTGGGTCAACCTGCTGTCCATTAACAGTTCCTGCCACATGAGTCCAGGACTGGCACATTTGATGATAACAATCTCTGTAAACAACATGGGCCAGACACCACAGGTACAGTTCTACATGTCACTGTACATGCATGTGGGAGGTGTGCACATCCCAGACACCGTCCATGTCATGGACTAAGGAACACATACATGACAAGCAATGCACAACATTGGCCACATGCAATAGTCACCAGGTGACTGGATGCTGAATTCAATACCCACCTGTGTGGTCATATCCAGACACTACACTCCTGTGTCACAATGCAGACCAGTGTCATGTGGCCTGATGCCAAGGTATACCCATCACCTAGACTTGTATAGCCGTCTTGCACAGTTGACCACTACACACCCATGAAGCAATGAACCCATGCATGTCAGTACTGGCACCCTGTGTCTGTGTGTGTGTTGTATGATGCGTATGACCACATTCACACTCACTACAACCCCCATTGGCATACTGAAGCATGCTGTCTAATGTCAGACTCCTTCACATACCCTTTGCCCATATAACCTCCATATGACCTCTGTGGTGCATGTGATACCTGCACAGTACTGTGTTGTGGCAATCTCACTAGTGATAATTTGTATTCCTGGCCCTGCCAATGTTCTCAATGTGTGTGCGTCCCTGTGAGAGTGTGGCTGTGTTCATGCTGGCACCTGTTCCTGTGGATAGGCATGTGTACTACACCTACTGTATAGCTACCATATCCCTGTTGCAGATGTCACTCACCATCACATATACATTTTGAGGGCTCCTCAACATGTAACCTATGTGGCACATCCAATGACTGCATAGACATGTGATAGCACTACATAGTCGTCAGGGGGTTGATACCTTGTAGTGGTAGGTGAGTGACACAAACATGCTTATGGTTTACTATCCCACCCCTCTCTGACTTTTCTTTGCCTCTGTCTGCCTTTCTCACTCCCTCTCTGGTGGATGTGGAGACGTACACCTGCTTTGCTTAGGAAGCAGCATGTGTATTTTAAGTGTTGCTCATGATCAGCTGATGGTCTCTGCATGAATTGCAGCCCTCTCTAGCTGATTGCATGTGGAACAGTTGTGGTAACATTCCCATAGCCAGTTGCATGGAAACACACTCCAATATCTAGGAACATCATGTTGGTGTTAGGTTTTTTCATTCACTGTGAGCAGGAACTCGATCCATTGTTTGGCAAACAGCATCTCAGATGGATTGGGGATTTACCTCTAACAACAGACACTGTGATTACAGGGCAATACACAGGAGGAGGATGTGCCTGACCTGACTACAGACTGTAAGTGCTGCTATACTGCATTTGGAGTAATGTTGGTTTAACAGGGTGTGTGTGTATGGCTGTCCTACATGTTTTAATAGCTGCCATGTCAGTGCTATGTTTATGAGGAAACCTCCATCTGTAGGGCCATCTGCAGACTGGGCAGTATGTGGTGCCTTCTGTTTCATGTGTTACCCACAGAACACCTATCTGTGAAATGCAAAAGGTAGTGTGAGGATTGCAGTCTCTAGATGGTGACAGCCGTGAGAGTTACTGACTTCATATCCCTCACAGGAAATATGTTGCAACAAACCCTGTTACAACAGTAAATGTATGAGGGTATCACAACAACATGTCAATAGTGGCCCTGTGTATGTGCCTCCAGCCACAACTCTGTTAACCTTTATATATATATATATATATATATATATATATATATATATGTCAAGCAGTAAGTAGTGCATATGTGCTGTAACCATAATTAGTGTCATCATATCTGATAACAAGCCAGAGAGATATCAGACTGCTACACATGTTATGTGTAGTAGAGGTTACATTTTATGACATAACATGTACATTCTGTGGTTGTGTGTACAGTGCTGAGGTCTGTGTACTCATGGTGACTGCCCACACTGTGTGTATTTTTAATATGTACCTTGGCCTGTGTACAGACTGTGGTAGATGTCATTGTTCTTGGGCCTGTTCTATCTGATGCTACATGCTGCTCCACTGTATGTTACCCTATCAGCTTACAGGTTTGTAGGACCATACACACACATGTCCCATACCACAGACAGGCTTCTGACCACACTGTGTAGTGGCCCTGTGTGCTGAACAGATAATCCATATACTGTAATATTATGCTAGCTTACCATATGCGGCTGTGGCTGTGTTCACATTGGTTGCAGTTATGCACTTTCAAACAGGTGTATCATACTCTGTGCTGTGACATGCCGGTAGAGCCTGCTATACATGCTGGTACATGTGCATTCCCTCATAGGAAATGTAGGCCAGTGTTGAGCCAGTCTGCCGTAGCCTGCACAGTGCATTGTTATATGCCTAGCAGCTTAGTGTACTTACCCAGTGAGATGTCATGTCCAGATACTTGCCAGATGTACTGCTGCTGGGCTACCATAACAGTCATGTATGTCAGACATAACAGTGGGATGCTGTACAGATGTATGTCAATATCTAGTGGCTAGTATGTGGCTATGGCACCTCTGTACCAGCATTATCATGTGTTAGGACAGACAGGGGTGTGTGAATGCATAACCTATGTAGGCAAATGTATACCAGTAGTTACGTGTTATACCCATCTACATGGCTGTTAACATCCACATTGTCAAGCTTGGTGCACATGTCTATGTGCTGTGTATACCTCTGGACTGTCCAGAGTGTGTCAGACTGTCCACATATATTGGCCAGTATCTCTGTTGTAGTCCACAGGAGCATCACCTGCTAGCAGTGGTACTGTCCTATGATGCCCTTAGGATGTCTGTCAGTAGCCAATGACGCACATGATAAAGCAGATGTGACCTCTCACACACACCATGTCTATGCTGCCTTAAGGTATCTGGATGTACATTACCATACAATTCACTTTGGGTACATGCAGGCCTACTGCCTCCTGCCATACAGACTTTTCTGTTTGTTAGTGTGCTTGTGATGGTGCCAGTTATGCCTTGTTATGTAACAGGCACATCCCATTGTGTCAACTGAGGTCTTTACCCCCTAGAGATTGTGTACAGAGTGCTGATAGAGGCTGCTGAACTATACATCTGCATTACTTACTGTTGATTTTTTTGGTATCCTGTGTCCCAGTCTGTCTTTACTATTGTACTACTTGAAGGCCTCAGCCTGGACAGCAACATTTGTAAACCTTTCCAGACTACTGTATTAGTATAACTGTTTCACAGTTGCATTACTCGGTTTATATGGATGTCAGTGTCTAAACAGCTATGTGACATGGCATATACAACTGTAATAGTACACAAATAAAGCTTTACCATTTATGCAAACAAAGCTTTACCATTTATGCAAACCTGTGTGTGGTGATATATCCTTTGACCTCTCTGTGGGTATATGTTGCAGGCAACGATTGTCATTTGTATGTGTGGCTCATACAGTGTCCAGTTGTTAAGGTGGTAACTGTAGGCATAGTGGCTGTTCCATATTGTGTGCACGTACTACATATGTATCTTAATATACATATCTCTGCGTGTGTATGTGTAGTTACATATATATGTATATGTGTGTATATATATATATATATATATATATATATATATATATATATATATATATATATATATATATACACACATATATATATATATATATATATATATATACACACATATATATATATATATATATATATATATACACACACATATATATATATATATATATATGTATGTATATCTGTATCTGCATATGCGTGTCTGTGTGTATGTATCCTAGGGATGCCTATGTCGTGTCTGGTCCTGGTTATGAGATCTGCAACACTTGGTAGTGTATTGCAGGGGGGGCATGTTTGGCTGTTGGGGGGGTATACCTATTCGTACAAGACGTATATTGTTTGGGGCCTCTCAACCCAATTAACGGTGCATGTGAACATATATGTTTTTGTTATTTCCCCATTGTTATCTACAGATGTATGTCTGTATATACCTGTATATATATATATATGTGTATATATATATATATATATATATATATATATACATATATATATATATATATATATATATATATATATATATATATTTGTTAAATATATATAACTATTTATGTATATACCTACATAGATATATATATATATATATATATATATATATATATATATATATATATATAATCTGCTTACATATATCTAACTTGCTGTATATATTTAGACATATAGATGTAGACATATACATCTGTAGATGTAGGCATTTGCATGTATATATGCTCATATATATTTTTATATATATATATATATATATATATATATATATATATATATATATATAGATACATATATAGACATGTTGTATCTGTTTAGATATTAATGTATTTACACACACATACATCTACATGTTGGAATACATTCTCTGTACTGTTGAATGCCTGGGCTGGATGATATGTTTGTGAATACATTAGGGTTATGTATATCTGACATGGCTTAGTAATAAATCACTTTGTCTATGGTGTGCATGGTCCTGGGTTTGAGCTTTGCAGAGACTTTTTATTTTGTTGCTGGACAGAACAAGGGCCACTGGATACAGAGTGATTAAGGCACTTTTGAGCAGTTGTAAGTGAGTTTGCGAGGGTTTGTGCTAAGGTAAGCATTGCTAAATTCCGGTTACAGTTTCTTACACTGATTTAGCTTCTCAGTTGCTTAACCAGTGTAGGCATTGCTTACCCATGCATAAACATGCTTAAACCTGCTTACTGCTGCTTAAAATTGCTTACTTCTGCTTTCCCCCATGCTAATTTCTTTAAAAGAAAAGAAAAAGGGGTTGATAGGAAAGTGGTGAAAAAAGGGGCACAAAGAGGGAAAGACAATAGGGAAACTAGCCAGGGATGTGCAGAAAGTGTGTAGGGAAGGTCCATAGCTGCCCATTTCTTCTACAGCAACAGCTGTGCCCAATTTGACCAGATTACATGTGTCCACTGGACATGTGTGCAAAATGGACAGCTATATATTGGGCAAGATTTTTTTTGTCAGAACAGATTACCCTTTTTCTTTTCTTTTTCAGGTGAGAGTGGGATACTGGGGAGAGGTAGTAGGTATATTTGGGAAGGAAGGTTGGGTAGGTTAACAGCCAAGACACAGAAGATGTATACAGGAGTGGTATATGACACATGTGGGGGGTATACACCTTGATGGGGTGGGGAGTTGGGGAATCGGAAGACCATGAGCCTTCTAGTGGAAACAGTGGGACTGAGGTCCTCACCCATGGGCATTCACTACTGCACCTTCACAGCCCCAAAGGTGGCTGTGCTGGGTGCTGAGTTGCAGAGCCAGGCTGACTCTCTAATCATGACATGCAGCCCTTGAGCTGGTGTAGAATATATCCAAACTGCTGGTTAATCTCTCTACACACCATGACCCCGACTTGGCGACGGGTGACAGGTGCCTGTCCGAGCCCATTCCGGGGGGTAAGCCCCATCCCCTAAAGCAGTTCCACCCTAAGGTGGTGCAGAACCAATAGACAGGGAGGTCCTGGGTTGGGCCCCAGACATGCTGGTGCTCGGTGCCACGGCCAGCTGAGATGGGTCAGGTGGGTCCGCTGGGACCGGCCTTTCCAAGCATGCTATAGTGTTTAGAATTCATCATCATATGTGGGTTATTAATAACCAATGCATTCCAGGGTTGAATATAACAGCATGCATAGATATTCCCATTAACCCAGATACCAGATAAGGAACAGTTGCATAGCAAGCAGAACACAAGCATATATGGGGCCAAAGTGGTAATAAGAACAGCATGCAGGTACATTGATGCCACCAGTGTTGGAATAATTCAATATAGCACATGCATGGGAACCATTAAAATATTTATCAAACAACTGGACAGTATCAGAACATAGGTGTCATTGCATACCAGTTGGGTTGGGTATGTTGATTATTGTTGGAGATATGGTGGAGGGGAGAGAAAGATGTCAATTAACAAATAGTATATTCCTGTAGTCCACATTACTTTCCTAGTCAGTGCTGTTATCTGTACCTTACAAGTCTTACTACACTACCCTATAGCCTTAGTTTGGACAGTGATATGGCTGTCATCATCGTTACACATGAACTGGTTTTACCTGCAGTATACACCTCTTACCTGATATACCTGTGGAGGGACTGTTTGTTAACACTAACTGTTTCTACACATACTCCCAGATTCTGGGTTGATGTTGTGCACATAGCTATCCAACTCTTTCTACACAGACTTTGGCCATGTGTTGCCACATACTGGTGTGCCGGTACATATCTAGAATATTGCCCTCTTCCACCTTCAGTGACCTGACACACACATATACATGCTTTCCTACACAGTTATATTATGTAGCACAGTGTGGGTGACAGTAATCACTGATACTTTATTATTCAGAGAAACTGCAACACTTACAATTCCCTACAATATCAGAGTGAACAGTACCAGTACAGGTTATAATGGTCTGTATTTCTCAGCACAGTGTTTGTATCCAACGTACCTGTAGGAGCAATGTTTGTTAGCACTACCTGACTGCTGCCACACAAAGTTCCGGATTACACATTAGTATTATGCACATACATCTCACTCTGTTACTGTACACACTCTGGTCACAGCTTGACAACATGGGAGTGTAGATAGAACATACTTGAAATATTACTCTCCTAACAGTTTTGGGGGTTGCTGCAGTGACATATTTGTTCTCATATGTATTTGACAATCACTTGTATTCCCTTTTTCTGGCTAAACATTTATTATTGTTATCTGGACTAATCTGATGTAATACAACCTCCTCAGATTAATAACTCTGAGATTCTTGCCACCAAATTGCAACTTAATAAAAATAAATGCATTAATATCATCTGTATGTACATTCCCCCAGGTAACAATATATCTACATTTGAAGATATCCTGCACTGGTTATCATGTCACTACCCCCAAGAAACCCTACTACTTGGAGACTTTAACATAGACTGGGGCACCTGTTCCTTAGAATCCCCAACCACCCATATTAACCTGCATGCATTTACACAAATCATATCCACCCCTACCAGGATAGGTAAACCCAACCAAAAAGAAAGTATACTTGACTGGGTACTCATAAACAGTCACCCCCAACTGTACACCTCTGGTACCCTCCTTAATGGCCTAAGCGATCACCTTCTCACATATGTAATTAAGCACAAAACCATTAATTCCCAACAACCCTTACTCAGAAAGGTTAGAAACAATAAAAACTTTGACCCTGTCAAATTCCAACAAGAACTGAACTCATGTAATTGGTCTATTCTAAAACACCTCCCCTTAGAGGAAGCAGTAGCATACTTTAACAACAAATTCCTTGAGATCCTTGATTTGCATGCACCTGTTCGTTCAAAGAGAACCAAGGCAAAAACTGCACCATGGCTTTCTATAGAGTCTAAACTCAAAATTACCCTTAGCAACAAAGCATGGGCTTTATGGCGTTCTTCTAAAGACCCTCAAGATCACATTAAATACAGGCAATCCAGGAACGAAACCAAAAAATCAATTTTACAAGACAAAAAACAATACTACTGTAATTTACAGACAGTAAATCAAAATAACCCTCAGAAGTTTTGGGCAGGTTTAAATAATCTACTACATCCTGGACAAACTTCAACCCCGATCCCTGCTGCTACTATTGATAAAACCCCTGAAGATGTTTCTGATAGTTTTAACCAATTCTTTACTGAGACAATTCAAGCCCTAGCTAGCCAACTACCTCCTAGCTCCCCTGGTCCTGAAAGTAGCACCCCTAGAAACCTGCTTGCGTTCAGCTTCCAACCAGTCGCCACTTCACTTATCCGTACCTTGATCATAAAATTAAAACCCACTACACTTTCTGCTGACCAACTCCCTGCCGAGTACCTACAAAAATCAGCTGATGCTATTGCTTACCCCGTCTCAATACTAATCAATCGAACCATAGTAGAAGCTAAAATTCCCACCATCTGGAAAATATCCTATGTAATTCCACTTCACAAAGGAGGCAGCTCTACTGAAGTCTCCAATTATAGGCCAATAGCTATACTCTCTCCACTTGCAAAGATTATGGAAAAATGTATTCATAGACAACTCATGCACCACCTAATCCAAAATCGCTTTATGGCAGACACTCAGCATGGCTTCCGTCCTCATCACAGCACTACTTCAGCCCTCCTAGCCTTTACTAACACCATAAACCATAATCGCAACAATAATTATATATCCTCAGCCCTCTTTCTGGATCTTTCCAAGGCATTCGATATGGTTGATTACCAACTTTTAATCCACACCCTGCAAACATTCTGTCTAGATACTGGAGCCCTCCAATGGTTTCAATCCTACCTGAATGGTCGACAGCAGGCTGTCCTCTGGCAGAACAAACTCTCTAACCTTCTACCTAACACCCTTGGAGTACCACAAGGTTCTATACTAGGGCCCTTGCTGTTCTCCATCTTCATTAATGACCTTTATACTGTCATCCCAAAAGTCAGCTGTATCCAATATGCTGATGACTCTACTTTGATTTGCTCAGCCACATCTTCAGTAGAGTTATGGTCAGCTACGCAGACCACCTTTAATACAATAGAAAACTGGCTTTCTGAACATTGCCTGATCCTAAATCCCAAAAAAACTAAAATGCTGTTATTTTCACCAACACGTAGGTCTACCGCTTTCACCTTTACCATAAAATCAAATGATGGCACAATAATCTCCCCTGACCCATCTACAAAACTATTAGGTGTCATCATAGACAATAATCTCAAATTTGACCTACATGTTAACCAAACTATCAAAACCATCAATAAAAAACTAGGGTCACTTTACAGAATAAAAGCCTTCCTAACCCTCCAGCTAAAATTGCCATAGCTCGCTCTCACCTACTTTCAACCCTTCTGTATGCATCCCTCTACTCTCGAATTTGAACAAGACTGTCCTTAACAAACTCTCAATTTGCTACAACCACATTGCCAGGTTTGCCACTGGGCTGCCTTTTAGGACACATCATTGCATCAATATAAATCAGCTTGGTTGGCTTGAACTACCTAGCCTAATCCAGTATAACCAACTGATTATGGCCTATAAAATCCTCTATAATCCGGACAATACTCCTGCACTTAAAAATATTATCACCCCTATAACAATCCTAGACCGCTTGATCCTCTAACAAACTACTAATTCAGACTAGCAAAATTAATAACACAGCCGGTGATTCTCTCTTTGCAAACTCTGTAAGTAGATCCTGGAACTCTCTTCCAGCTGATATTACCTTACTTTCCACCTTAGGTCAATTTAAAACTAGACTCAAACAACATTTGTCACTTAACTGGCTATGTCAATGTATCAAGCCAGGCTAACTCGAATGTGTAAAAATCTGTTAACCAGTTTACTGTGTAATTTAATTTAATCCTGACTTGTGCTCAGGACTAACTGTAACCTGTGGAACTTGTTTAACTTGCTTACTTATGTAATCTCTGTAAATAGTCTGTTTGTAATATGTAATGCTGGTATTATGTAATGCTGTATCTGCTTACCCTTGGAGCTTTTCTCCCCGGGCCTCCGCTGAAAATGGACATGCATCCAGTCGGACTATCCTGGTCAACAAATGTAAAATAAATAAATAAATAAAAATCTGGGATCATCCCACAGACTTACCAAAGGGACAGGGGGACAGGTAGCAAATATGGGCCACTTTACTGGACATTCTGGTCTCATCTGTACAGTTGTGGGATATGATTCTGTATGCAGCCTACATCCACTCCCAGGATTCAGACCATGGCTATGTCTGCTACAACTTAAACACTGTCCATCACAGTTGTGTCTGCTATATTGATATTGCTGTATATCTCCTATCTGCTTTCTGTCTTATTAATCCCCTGTGCTTTTGCATTCTGGCCTTGTATTACAACACTCTTATACAGATTTCCTAGTCAGTTATATGTTGTAGGACAGTGTGGGTGACAGTGATGTGTAATACATCATTATTCGGAGCAACTGCATCAGTCACACTGCCATACAATACCGATGTAAGCAGTACCAGTACTGAGTATCATTCTTGTATTTCTGGGCACAATGTTGGTATCTGACAGACCTGTGGGAGAAATGTTTATTTGCACTACCTGAATGTTCCCACACAAAGTACCAGATTCCACATTACTATTATGCACAGACATCTCACTCTGTTACTGTACACACTCTGACCACAGCTTGACAAGCTGGGATCTAAATGGGACATATGTGGCTTCTTTGTCTCATAAGGTATTGGGGAGTTGCGAGTGTGCCAACTTTGTTCTCATAGATGTGTGTCAATCAGTTGTATTTCCTGTTTGCTGCCTATACGTCTGAGATCATCCTATTGATTTCCCAGGTGGACAGATTGATAGGCAACAGATATGGACCACTTTATTGGATTCTGGACATATCTGTACCATTGTGAGGTATGATTCTGTATGCAGAGTACTACCACTGTCAGGATTCGAACCATGGCTTTGTGTGCTAAAAAAACAACAGTTTACATCTCAGTTGCATGTGCTATTCAGGTTTTGTTGTCTGCATTTTCCCTGTTTTCTGTCTATGTGTCTCTCAGTTGTACTAAATGGCCTCTGCGGATTACACCTGTCATATAAAGGCATTCCTACACATTCAATTTATGGTGCACAGTGTGGGAAACAGTGCTTAATACAACAGTACTATTACATGATTGCTAATCTACATTACCATATGATACCAGACTATACATATGCAGTCCAGCAATTAGACCTTTATTGTCAGGCTATTACACTTTTATTGACATAGAAATGATATGAGAGTCTTCCTGCCATAATCTCTAGTGTATGCAGTACTTCCCTTGAACAATACAGGTTTTATACAGGCAATTAATTTACTACTACTTTTAGTTTTATTTCCTATGACAGTAAATGCATGAGTATTACTGACCTGCCTCATGTCGCAACCTCATCAGGTGACAGACATCGGCCTCCTGGTTCATGGCCTGCTCCATTGCAGCTGTGGGGGACATAACAGGAATATTTAGCCATACCTATCCATGATATACCTGATCTGGCAATTATTACACACATAGTGGGGTGATACTTACACACAACTGGAACATCCCCTGCCACTCTAGCTCTTGGAGCCACTCCTTCAGGTTGGCATAGTGGTGCCTGACCTGCTCACCAGTTTGGGGTATGCCAGTGGCACTTGTGAGGTCACAGGCGAGACGGTCCCAGGCCTCTGCCTTATATTGGGAGCCCTGGTACTGGCCCTGCAGCAGTCTCTGATCATGGTCTATGACAAGGAGTCCTGCCATGACCTTGGACTCCTGGATGCACCAGCGCTGCACCTGAAAGCTCACACCTTCTCCCCTTACTGCCATTGTGCCTGCAAGGAGAAGCTATAACCAGTTATGAGATGTATTCCCACCTCTTGGGTTTAAGTAGGGCCAATTTCATGCACTTTTCCATGATTGGCCAGTTTTGAAAAGGCTTGGCTATGAGCAAACCTGCTTACCTTAAGGTGGCATTGTTTAAAGGGGTATAACACTGGGGATATTGAGTTAGCTGGCCTACACATTGCTTACACCTCCTAAGCTGGCCTGTACAATGCTTAGCATTGCTTACATTAGACTTTGCATTATAATTCCTTTTTGGCATTGAGTTATTATTCATTACACCTTATATGTATGCCTGGTATCCATGATTCATGTGTACGTACACTGTATGGGGTCCTTCTGTTTTATTGGGGACTTCAATACTCTATTACGATTACACCTGAGTGCTGGCCTTACTGCTGTACTCCGGTTCACATATTAATGTTATGTAGTAGGTTAAGGCACATATGTCTTTATAGTGATTCCTTTCACAGGTTCAGTTTGGTTATAATATGGTGAAGACTTGTTTGCTGATACCTCATTCTTTGGTACTTTTGTGATGGTTTGATGGTTAACTACTGTGACTGTGGTATATAGGGTCTTGGGTTCAAGACCTGCATGGCTGTTTATTTTGTTGATGGGCAGAACAAGGGCCATTGGATGCAGAGTGATTAAGGTACTTTTGAGCATTTGTAAGCAGGTTTGCTCGGGTTTGCACGATGGTAAACACTGCTAACCTGCCGTTACATCTGCTTACAGAGAGTTATCTTCAGAATTGCTTTACAAGTGTAGGCATTGCCTACTGCCACGGCAAACGGGCTTAAGCTCACTTACAAGTGCTTAAATATGCTTGCTACTGCTTATTGGTGCTTAAACCTGCTTACTAGTGCTTTATTCATTATGACACTGACACCTCACATGTGCATTTACTGCAGTACTCCATAGGTTCATAGGTTCATAGGTTTATACTAGGCTATCTGCCCTAAGGCATTTATAAGCCTAGCCCAAATTTTTGTGGCTTACGCCACCCCTTATATGAAAAAATACTGTGCCCATTAGTTTGTTGTGCCTCTGTCCAGCAGTGACACAGATATGATTCCCGGGGTAAACCTACGATCTCCCATCCACAGGTCTAGATTTCTCTTGAACAGAGTCAATGAGGTGCTCTGCCTCCCATGGACCGGGATTTTATTCCACAGCATAGGGAGTCTCTGAGTGATAAATCTATCCCTCCAGCATGTCCTATTTATATCCGTGCAAAGGTTTAAGTCGCTTGCTCTAGTGGTTTTGGTGGATTTGGATTTTTTGAGGTGGAGCATGTCCATTAATTCCGGGTTGGACATGGCCTTGTATGTCAGGCACATGTCACCTCTGAGCAGACGGTATGCGACTGAATAGAGCTGGAGTTTCTTCAATCTGGCAGCATATGACAGATTTGGGTTATGCAACATAACTATTACTCATAACGTGCTTTGCCATGGAAAATGGAATGTGGTGCAGTGAGACTTGAACCAGGAATGCCTGCTCGTAAGGTGAATGCTCTGCCCACTACACTATTGCTCTGCTGCTTCATTTGCATATATCTTCCTTGTTATCCTCTTCAGCCATTTAAGCTGTATTAACCGTAGCTAAGCAATGGGCACACCCATGCACCTATGTTTAGCTTTAATGGAATTTTTAAAAAAAATAGAAGGGTTTGTTCATTTCATTTATGTATACTGTTGCTATCGTACACGAGGGGGAATGTTGGTGGGGATATGCAGATACCCATGAGCAGTCTCACTCATTTATTACCCCTTTCTGCTGTTCATCATTGTGGGGGCGTGTATATTTTGAGAGCTCTGCTCTCAGACATGCCCCCTGTACTCTTACATGCTCCATGTAAGACTAGGAATTCAAGCAGTGCACCTCATTACTATGCATGGCGCGCTGCTGTCCTGCTCCTAAATGGCCGCCTCCATGCAGGACTAAGCTAGTCCTGCACGGAGGAAAAGTAAATCTGGTGGAACATTTGATTGTAGTTTTCTAGATAGGAATAGAGTATTTTATAAGATCTGTAGATATTAGTATCTGAAAATGTAAGCAAATAATGATGAATCAAATTAACTGCAGTGAATATACATGCAATCTGGTATATTACTCCATGGCAGGTGTAGTAAAAAAGATCAGTTTATTCAGAATATTTTTTGGAATGTTCATTACTTGCCCTTGTTATTATTTTCTTTAGCATACCAAGTATATCTCAGAAGATAATTTGAGTGTGGGTGTTTTAGTTTTAATTGCAATCTTAACATTGTTGTGAATGGCAGCTAAACATTCAACATCTTAAAGCGTGTACTTTTTTCAAACAAAAATCCTATTGATCCAAAACAAGCATATTTAACAACCATGGAATAGAAATTTAAACATTGACTGGAATCTGTAAGGTAAAAAACAACAAATGTATTATATCATTTCTTCAGAGCTGGAAGGCACTTAACTTATGCAGTCAGTTTTAGTTTTCCATTTATAACATTATTTAAGCATCACTCATAAATCATATTCAGGCTCATATTATAAATATCTATGTGGCATTGTCAATTAAATCACCTTTCACAGCAGCTAGTACTCTCACACAGGGCCACATTAAAGTTGTCATATCCTAGTAATCTCTGGATGTTCTGCTCAAGAGACCTTGAAACTAGATGCAAAGCCTTCAACCTATTAGTCTTGGCTCAGTCTAAACCAGTCTTATTAAAGGGATGAATACGTTCACTCAGTATGGAAGGTTTACAGCAAACCCTAATCCATCAAATTATAAATGCTTTTATTATATTACTTAGGGGCTGCCATCAATAACATCAAATCAACTTCTCAAATACTTTTCTTGTCATCTTGTAGAACTTCCATTGTGCATTTTTCAATAAACCATATCAACCAAAAGGACCAATATGTATGTAGCAGAAACTTAAAATTCATTTAAACCTTTTTTTTTCAATTGAAAAGAAAAAAGTATAAAAAAAATACCTTTCTTACAGTTACAGGCATTGATGTAACCAAAATGTTGCATAATGACAGCATAGTGGAATACAAAACAAATTGCATCTAAGCAAAAAAGTGAACCAATTCAATCCCACTCTTGTCACTCATACAAAAAAAAAAAAAAAAGAAACATATCTATGTAACATTTCTGAAGCCTTTGTAATCCCCCTCACACCCCCTATAGTCTGGCAGTTAGCACGGAAAATTACGTCACTGTGCAAGTACCAAGTTTTCTGGTGGTCCAGGATTTGATTCCTTCAACCTCTGTTTAACTGCAGAATGACTCTAGTAAGCCATTGACTAGATAGCCCTCCCAGGGTGGCTAAAGAAGTCCATATAGCCATAAAATAGCACCACAATGTCACCAATGATTCCACAATCTACAATGCCTGTAACCAGTCTTCTTTATTAATCTATAAATTAGTGGAAAAGGGGACATCCAAATTAAGGCTCTGATCAGGGATTGAAGCCAAACTTATCTTCATCACTACTGATAATGTTGATTTTTGGCTCAATGGACATTTTCTACTCTTGCCTGGGTTTAATACTGAGTCTGAAAAAGGTCTGTGTAGATCTGTGCTCTTCCCTGAATAATAAATATCGACATATATTTTGTCCTTGGTCTAAATTCCAGTATTCAAAAGAATCACAACAACAACTGAATGTGTAATCACAGTCATCATTATCAGTCCTAGCTTCCTATTTTGAAGCCATAAACAAGTAAATAGTGTTCAAAAATAAACAATTTTAAGTGGCAAACATATATCAAAGTATTTGTTATATATGTTTCATAACATTTCTATAACATCACCATGTATTAAACACTATAAACTTTAACACAAATTAAATGTCAACACTCACTGGCTAAATTATTAACCCGATTTGCATTATTGATTAATTTATTTGTCTTTGTTTACCAGAAAAGCCCAATTGGGTAATGCCCATTTTCAGCAGAGACCTACATTGCATTATATTAAGTTCCAGTCAGACACAGAGTAGTTATTATTTATTTATTTATTTATTTATTTATTTATTTATTTATTTGCATTTGTTAACCGGGTTGGTCCAGCTGGGTAAGATATACCCTTTTTCAGTGGAGACCCAAGGGGAAAAGCCCCAAACAGACATACAAATACATATGAATAGAGACAAATTAACATTACAGAGGAAAACAATATTATGGATACAATGGATAAGAAAAACAAACAATGAAAGTTACATTTCATTTTACATGTCTACACAAACAATAGTTACATTTATACATTCTAAGATTTTACAGAGGTGGACGTTACTAAAGAGAAAGCCTACATGCAACTTAATGGATTGTACTGGCAACAGTTATCTGTAAAAATCATTTTGTCATTTAAGTGAGAGGTTGAGAGTATTCTGTTTAGGGAGAGTATTTGGACAGTACTGTACAGTAAAGAAAAAGTCTCAATCTTGTGATGAGCATGTGCAGGACCAGGGTTGGTTAAGATGCTTTCTAAGTAGTGATTTAAAACTATTGAGTTTGTTGGAGAGTTTAATTTGTGTGGGGATACTATTCTAGAGTTTAGCAATGTACTGGGAGCAGAGCAAATCTCCTGCAACATTATTTGACTTATTAGTAAGTAATAAGAATTTGTTACTAGAACAGAGGTCCCTTGCTGGACAGTAGGTCGGTAATAAGTTATGTAGTGTAGGGCATTTTTCTGGATAGTGAATGTGTGTGTGTGCTATCGCTCGTTGTGAATATAATAGGTAGTTGTGTAGTTTAAGCCAGTTTAATAGCTTTAAGCTATGACAATGGTGGGTCCTATGAGGAAGACTGGTAGCAAATTTAGCTATTTTATTGTAGCAGGAGGCAAGTTTCATTCTTTGAGTATTGTTTAAGTTTGTTAGGATAGGAGCAGCACATAAGACATTCATCAATTAGAAAGTGGTGGCTAGAATTTTTCTTGCAGCATTTGTAAGGAATCCGTTGTTTCTAAAAAGGAGCCTACTTTCTGGTGTGTAGATTTAATGGTGCACAGTATATACTGTTATTTGAGATGGTCATCTATTAGAATGCCTAGAAGTTTATATGAGTTACAGTTACAATGACATGATTTTGATTTTGTCAACATTTTGAGGTAAAACTCATTAACTTAATTTTTCTGTGGTTGAATAGAAGGTTTAATTCTTTGAGCCAGGTTTGTACAGAGGAAAAAGATTTTTGGATAATGTCTTGGCACTTATTTATTGTTGAGGCCACATATATTAATGTTGAGCCATCTGCATATTGAACTAAACTAGCATGGTGATTGGAGGTGTGGATATCATTCATATGTACATTAAATAGGAGAGGACCCAGGATATAGCCCTGATGGACACCTGTAGTAACTGGTTGAAAGGATGAGTAGGTTGGTTTCCTTTTAATGCCTTGTTGTCTTCCAGATAGGTAACTAAGAAACCACAATGAGTATTGTGAAAGTCGTATTGAGGAGAGTTGAACAAACAGTTGCTGATGCGAGACAATATCAAATGTTTTGACAAGTCTAAGAACATGGTGGGCAGAAGCAGACCATTGTTTCTATGTTGGTTTATTATACTGGTAAAATGTAGTAGAGCAGTAGTGGTGCTGTGTGGGGCCTTAAACCAAGTTATGTTTCTGAGTGCAAGTTGTTTGAGGTTATGTATTGCATCAGCTGCATATGGAGGCATTTCTCTAATATTTTGGAGAGGGGAGTGAGAATCACCATTGGTCTTTCTGCAGTGGTATGATATAGGATTTTTTTCCACAGTGATGGAAAATATCTTTCTGCTATGGATCTATTAATTAGTATGGAGATAAGGAAGGCTATAACTTCTGTGGCCAATTTTAGGTAGTCTGACTGTAGTTGGTCTACAGCTACAGAAGTAGTTTTTAGTTTAAAGAGCAACTTTCTTATGAGTGTGGTAGGTACTGGACTAAAATTGAAGAGTTGTGGCTAGTTTTGACAGGGGTAGAGAGAGGAGGGCAGATATATTAGTGTCTAAGAGAGATAATATTGATTGTACAAAGTAGGAATTAAACTGGGTAGGGATGGAGTCCGTTATTTTGTCTGTTTTTGGAGAAGGCGTGGTGATCTTGCTGTGGTGGAGTAATTTATTAAGTGATTTATTAAGTGAGGACCAAAAATGTTCTGGGTTGCTTTTATGCTTATCTTGTAGGTTTGTATAGTATTTTTGCTTTTCCTGTTTGACATGTAGTTTTGCAAGGTTTCTAAGATGTCTAAATTGCTGAAAGGCATTTTGAGTTCTATTTTTGTACCATTTTTCCAGGCTTTATCCCTTGTTCCAAGTACATTCCAGTTATATTGTTTTTAGTATTTCATTGAAAATATCTTTCCTGAAATTGGTTGGATTTCATATTTGATTATAAATAATATGTTTATCTAGGTTATGGTGAATTTTAAAAACATATGTTGATATATGTTCACTTGTGTTATCTGAGAGGCAGCCTACTTTTGTCAGTTCATCTTGTTTGTTTGTAAGAATCAAGTCTAATATTGAGTGTTGCCCTGAAGTTTTATTGATTTTAGTAGTATGGTTATTAATTGTCTGTAGTTGAGCAAATTTAAGGATTCAGTAAGGACAGCAGAATTTATGAGTTGCCAGTATATATTTGAGATTCCAAGTATTATAATTTCATGGCTAATTTATTGGGATATCAAATACAGGATGCCTTCAACAGTATCAGTGTTATTCCTTGGTGGTATATAAATTGCTGTTAAACATATAGTTTTCCTATTGTTAATTTTTAGGAGTGTTATTAGAAGTTCAACATTATGTATTTCTTGTGGAAGTAAAGTGATTGTTAGGGAATTTGTTATAAATGATTGCTGCATCATCTGCACACTTTTTTGTCATGCCTGAGTATATTGTATCCGGGGGGGGGGGGGTCTCATTATCATTTATATATATTTTTTTACCAAGTTTCAGTAGCTATGAGTACATCAGATGTGTTTGCGGCAAGGTAGGCATGTATGTCATGGATTTTATTGCACATACGTCTTTGGTTCATGTTTAGTAAGGTGAGTTAAGGTTCTGTTTTTGCTGAGATGTATTAGGTGACTGGTTTATTTTGGGGTTGAAAGTGATGCTTTTATGAACAATGAGACCTGGGTCGGGGTGAATATTTCTGCTAATTTTTTTTTCATTGATATTTTACATTGGGAAGAGTGTGGTCAGTTATACTTTGGTCTTGGTTTGGTATTTGATCATAAATTTGGATACTTAGGTTTGAGATAAAAATAGATAAATAAATCAAATATGGTTTGTTTGTACAGATAGGGTGTTATGGAGAAAGGTAGGCTGGGTGGATGTTGATATTGTTTGTGAGTATTTAAAGGAGGTGGACTTGATATTTGGTAAGCAAGTAGAGTAAAAAAGAATAGTAACATAATCTGAGTTAGGGGTATCATATTTAAGTTGAGTTTTATGTTTATTATAAATTAGAATTATGACATGTTAGGAGGGTACTGGATTGGTTGTAGGGATGCAATTTGATAGTTATGGGGGTCAAGGATTAAGACAGTTTGAGAGACTCTTGAGTAGTAAACAAGAGTGGGTGTTACTATTGGGAGCAATTCTATTGATTGATTTTCTTCTGGAATGAGCTGATGGTATTAGTTTGAGGAATATGTGGGTAATGCTATGGAAGTATAAATGTAGATTAAGTGGGGTGAGTGGGAATTAGGGGTAGGGGAGGGGAGAGGAGTGAGCCCAAGCATTAGAGAGGATAAACAAAGCAAGCTGAAAACTTAGCAAAGAGACAGAGAGAAATATCAATGACTTAACTTAAACAGCCACAAATCTGCTGAGATAGATAAGTACATGGAACAATGCAGTTTAAAAAGGCATCTGAGATAGTAGATGAAAATCTTAATTTTGTTGCTCTAGGATGCAATTGTTGTAGGAAAGTTACTTTAATATCACCTTGGCTTGAATAATGGTGAATGATAACAATAAAAATTATACTTCATGTTTGAACAACTGTGTAATGTAAGGAGATTTCTATGGACTTTGAAATACAAAAGGCGAGGGCTACTACAACCCCCACAAATCAGCAAAACAATAAGAAAAAGTAATCCAGAATGCAGTAGTCCAGCTCTGGAAAAATACTGTCTCGGAACTGACAGTGGTTACATAAGAAAAGAAATAAACTTAAGGAAGGGAGACACTAGACTGCTGAAAACAATGGATGGAGCACAGATGAAGAAGAAAACTCCAAAGGGACTGCTTTGGTCTAAGAGAATGGAGATATTGTAGTGGACCAGGTTTTTTTTTTGCTTTAGGTTGCCAAAATATTTATAATTTGCATGAAAATATAGCCCACAGACAGGTGTTCAAACAGCAGACTTCAATGTTACATACATCTCTCTTTTTACTTGCAGGGACACTTTTATAGCAAAATACACACTAAAGAGATAGTTGAGTGCACTGAGTCAGTGTTGACCATGCACAAATGCTAGCTCAATGCTGAAAGTGGTTTAGTAACTGTCTTGGGCAAGGAGAAATAAGAAAGGAAGGGACATAGGTGCCAAAACCATAGAATAAGCGGTGGGACCCCCCCCCCCCACACACACACGCTTTTACTAGAAGTGCATGGTGGAGTTTTTCCTTTAAGGAGGACTAGACGCATGCTAATGTGGATTTAAACACAAGTGCTCACAGAAGTTAAACTACCATTGGTAAGTGTGTGCGATCAGTGCCCAAGAGTTATGCTGTCCAGTCATACTTCTTTAGAGTACTGTTGCTCAGCTTTTATGGTAATTGCTGCTCATTTTAAGGTCTGTGATGTTTACAGCTTTTTTTCATTTAAGGGTTCGTGATGTTTACAGCTTTTTATTTAAGGGTCCATGATATTTACAGCTTTTCATTTAAGGGTCCAGTCATTGCTGCTCATTTTAAGGTGTATATGTGTGTGTGTGTGTGTGTGTGTGTGTGTGTGTGTGTGTGTGTGTGTGTGTGTTTGTGTGTGTGTGTGTGTGTGTGTGTGTGTGTGTGTGTGTGTGTGTGTGTGTGTGTGTGTGTGTCTGTGTGTGTGGATGCTGCAATCCTGTGAAAGTCCTCCTTTGGAGGAATTATCTAGTAACTATGAACCTGTTATCAGTTTGCCATCCATTTCCCATTGCAAAATTACTAGCTTATCATTTTTAATGCAGCATAGGTAATTTATTCTTCAAGCGCAGCAGATACTTTATTTGTAGATGAAACAATGAAATATAAAGCTGTTTGCTAGCAGCAACCTGTTCATTAGTTACAGATGCCTTTAATGTGGAATTATTTAGATGACTTTTACTTCTTCAGAGATTGTGCTTATTTACTGATACTGGTGGATTGCAGACGTTTGAGTAGACTTTTATGATGGAAATGTTTTGAAATGGGCAGTTTTGTTATTATTGGTGCATGCATTTTGTTTCATTGTTTACTGGAAAATGTTCAAAACAAAAAATTTAAACACCCTCTAACAACTGTACTATATTATACAGGGAATATTATTTAATACAATCAGGAAGAAGCATCAAAGAACATATGCATGTTTCGTGTGCAAGGGGACTATGATTTTCAAATTGTAATAATTTCTATAAACAAACTTGGGTTTGGGACCTACTGCTTTCAATAAATCTGAATTGCCCTTTATAATTTTCCAGTTTTTTTCTATAATATTATATAACTCGGTTCCATCTGAGGTCATTTGTAAATTAAAACACAAATGACCATTGTCATTATTTCTATTGCTATTGTTGCCACCATCTACACTTAAGCCTTTCTTCAGAATAGGATAATAATGACTCTCTCTCTTCTGTCTCACACATATTTGGCTAACTCATTTAAATAATCTGACTCATACCCCCTATGGCTGAAGAGTTCAATGATGAATTGAAATTCCTCAGCCAACAGTGAACCTTCACTAGTCATACGGCTAGCTCTAATGAATTGCCCTTTTGGTATATTTTTTTAATAAAAGTGGGATGTTGGCTGGAAGAATGTAAATAGCTATTCATGAAGGTTTTCTTTCTGTGAATTTGACTGACAAAGTCATGGTGTATTTCACTCCATAACAAATGAACATCCAAGTAATTAATCTCAAAACCTGTGTTACCTAACACAAATTTAAGAAATTCAGATTTAACATTCATTTTGGCTACAAAGGACTCCACAGAATGAAAATCACCTGTTGAAATGAACACCAAGTCATCGATAAATCTTCTATAATAAATAACATTAAATTCATTTATTAATGGGTTCAGAATCAAATATTCCCACCACCCCATAACTATGTTAACAAAACAAGGTGCTGCCAGGGAACCCATAGCAACACCCCGGACTTGCTTGTAGAATTGTCCATTAAACAAAAAATAATTGTTGTGTAAAAGTATCTCTAATAACTCACAACAAAAGTTGATGCTGCTATTAGTCATGTTGGTAAATTGAGTTAAATATGCCCTAACATACTCTATTCCCTCTGCATGAGGAATAGACATGTACAAAGATGTTACAGTAAACATGATATGTTTAGAAGGATCAAACTGAACATTTTGACTGAATAATCTAATACTGTTCAGAAAATCCCACGAGTCTTTTAAAAAATAATCCATTTTCTGCATTAGTGGATTCAATACAGCATCAGCTAACAAGGACATTCCCTCTGTAACATAGTTTGGGGCTGAAATAATAGGCCGAAAAGGTGGATCTACCATACTTTTGTGTGTCTTGGGAATGCCAAATTAAACCCCCACTTTGGGATTTTCAATACTACAAAAATTATAAGTTTTCTGGTCCAAATTTCCACACATTAAGCTGTCATACAAAAAACTTGAAATGTATTTATAACATTTAAAAATTTCATTAGCTGTTACTTTTTTATATTCTGCTTCATTACTTAACATTTCTTCAATTTTCTGAACATAACTGGCTTGGGTCATGATTACTAACATTCCACCCTTATCACTCTTCATAATCCGAATATTTTTATTGTCAGACAGCTCTTTCATGGCTATTCTCATTTCACTATCCAAGTTATCAAAAAAATACTTCTTCTTACCTTTAATATTTCTATTAGTATTTTCAACAAGCTTTCTTATCTCACTTTCACAAGACATTTCAAAAACATTTATAGTGTGCAATAACACTGGATTATAACAAGATGTGGAGTCTTTTGTAGCCAAAATGAATGTTAAATCTGAATTTCTTAAATTTGTGTTAGGTGACACAGGTTTTGAGATTAATTACTTGGATGTTCATTTGTTTTGGAGTGAAATACACCATGATTTTGTCAGTTAAATTCACAGAAAGAAAACCTTCATGAATAGCTATTTACATTCTTCCAGCCAATATCCCACTTTTATTAAAAAGAACATACCAAAATGGAAATTCAGTAGAGCTAGCCGCATGACTATTGAAGATTTACTGTTGGCTGAGGAATTTCAATTCATCATTGAACTCTTCAGCCATAGGGGGTATGAGTCAGATTATTTAAATGAGTTAGCTATATATGTGTGGGACAGAAGAGAGAGTAATTATTATCCTATTCTGAAGAAAGGCTTAAGTGTAGATTGTGGCAACAATAGCAATAGAAATAATGACAATGGTCATTTGTGTTTTCATTTACAAATGACCTCAGCTGGGACCGAGTTATGTAATATTATAGAAAAAAACTGGAAAATTATAAAGGGCAATTCAGATTTATTGAAAGCAGTAGGTCCCAAACCCAAGTTTGTTTATAGAAATGATTACAATTTGAAAACCATATTAGAGAAGGGGAGAGACACGAGTTTGAATATTTACCCTCCTCTCCTTTCTGATAAACCTAAGGGTATGTATAAATGTTCTGGTTGTTCCATGTGTAGGTATATTTTAGTAGGACCATATATAGAACTTTCCCATTTAGATTACACCATTGGGGTTCCAGGGGTGTTTAACTGTAAAACTCAGGGAATTGTTTATGTGGCCATTCATGACAAATGTCTGGAATTTTATGTGGGTATGACTACCAGACAGTTATTTAAAATGATTAGGGAACATGTGTATAGCATTAGGAAGAAAGATTTGAATAGTGCCCTATATAAGCATAGTGTGGAATGCTTAGGTTTTAATAAGTTTTTATTTTCCATCTTGGAACAAGGTCAACATGACAGAAGAGGGGGAGATTTTAAAGCCTATTTAGAACAAAGGGAAACTAGATGGCAAATTAAGTTTAAACGATATTATTAACATCAAATGTTTTTAAAAAAATCATAGGAGACATGTATTGAAATAATATAAGATATTTATGTTGTATTTAATACGTTTTTATGTTGTTCTGTTGCTTTTATTGTTTTAATTGAGATAATCAATTAACTTATTATGACATCATTGGTTTTGTAATTGGTATGCTTTATAAGTGCATTTGTATTGTGAAATTCTGTTTCTGAGGAAGTCTATGTGGACGAAAGCAGTCATTAAAGTGGAGTACGCTAAGAATATTTCTCTCCTGGTGTTCTTCTAGAGGCTTGGTGTTGTAATTTGTTGGTTTCTATTGCACTTTTGTGGTTTCTGACTTTGTAAATACTTGCAGTGAAAGTAGTGACAGGACTGCACTACATAAATACAACAAGATAATTTATACAGTTCTGTCATTGTTTCCATTGAATATCTTTAATTTTTTTGTCAGTCTGTTATGCATCAAATAAATTAAAATGTCCACAATATTTTAAAATAACAACACTATCTTCTTACAATAAACTCAATGCAATTCACCAATGTTCACTGAGTTGAAAAAATTGTGCCAGATTTAAACTAAGGCCAGGATTCATAAACAGTTTGCACATTGCAAAATCAGCATGGCTGGTGTCAATGTGTGCTTTGTGTGTGATTTAAAGGCACAGATAACATGATCACACAAAGCTCAAAATAGTGGAGCATGTAGACTGTTCTAATGAGTGCAAAATGCATGGAAATGAGGGAAATCATGGAAACCAGTTCAGGATGTATGCAAATAATGAAACCCAACTGACAAACCAGTTCAGAAACATATAAAAGAGGTCCACTGCACTTTGGTGCATGTCCATTTTCTACACTGAGAATCACAGAGTACATGACGGGACCAATGTTTAGACCAGCAGCAGGTAGAGAGCAATAGAATGTGTGAACAGGTGACCTTGCAGTTGTGTATCTTGGCCATCAGCTTACATGCTAACAGTTGAATGATCTGTAGGTTTTTGGCCACTTCCATGTAGATAGGGAGAATAAACAGGATCCTGTCAAACTGTATCATCATTTTCAGAACTGAGAATGGTGTGAAATATGCCCATGCTTGCAGGTAATGTTCTATAAGTAGCTTTTACCATGTTAGCTACAGGGGCTTTTCAGTGACTTGCAAGGGACTGATGACAACCTCTTTGTTGTACACCTGGTGGCTGACTGACTGCTCAGTGAAAGTCACTGTCAAATGCATAGTTTTGTCAGGTATGTGTACTGATCACAAACATTATCATTGAGAGTGTGTCTATGAGCATGAGTGCTCGCAGGTAATTGAATTCTGTTCTATATAAAAACGTTAGTGTTCCTTTACAGGATAGATTTCGGGAGTTTGTGTCGTTGGGTGTCAGTGAATTTCAGTGTTTATGGCTGTGTGTGTACTGCAAGGCTAGAGAACAGAGTGGATGTGTGTGTGTGCGTGTGTGTGCGTGTGCGTGAGTGTGTGTGAGTGTGTGTGTGTGTGTGTGTGTGTGTGTGTGTGTGTGTGTGTGTGTGTGTGTGTGTGTGTCTGTGTGTGTATTTCTGTGTGTAGACATACACTGCTTGTGAAGTGTGTGGGTTATGAGTGTATATATGTGTGAGTGAATGGGGGATTGGACCTAAGTGATGTGAGTGAGATGTGAAACAAATGTTTGTGCAGTTTGATGTCTTGAGATGCACTTATCCTGAAGTAACTATTAATTCAGTGCTGGTAATATAAATTTTAAGGTGAGGTATCCATAGCTTGCATCCCTCAACACATACTTAAAAAGCTTATGTGCATGCATGTTTGCTATATGTGTTTGTGCTCTTGCCTGTATGTGTACTTGATGTATGTGTAGAGTGATAAGATAAGCAGGCAAATCCTTGTTTGGTGTGTGTGTGTGTGTGTGTGTGTGTGTGTGTGTGTGTGTGTATCTATCTATCTATCTATATATATATATATATATATATATATATATATATATATATATATATATATATATATATATATATATATATACCTATATATATATATATATATATATATATATGGGTCTTTGTCAGAACGTCGAAAGTACAGTTAATCGAACTGCACTTTGACGAACTGACTTTAGCGAAAGTGATAACATCAAATATGCAGTTTTGCTTCAACAAAGTAGAAAAATGAAAAAACATGCAGTTTGCATGTTTTGTTAGTTGTACATCAACATATTCTGTTGATGGTACAACTAACAAATCTTTTGTGGAGATTGCGGTACAGTGGGAATAAGGGAATATTCCCTTTTCCCCACTGTAGTGTGATCTAGGAGTTAGAATATTAAAGAAGGGCAGGGTGCTGGGGGGCTTGCCCCCCCCCCCCCTTGCATAGTAGTGTTTACATGTTTTTTTGTGTGTAATTTTTACTTTTTATTGTTTACTTTAATGAAAGTGCATGTTCAATGTTATGCACTTTCGCTAAAGTGGGTTTGTGAAAGTACAGTTCGATAAACTGCACTTTCGATGCTTTAACATAGACCCATATATATATATATCTATATATATATATATATATATATATATATATATATATATATGATATACCCATGGGATTCAATAAGCTGTGTGTAGGCTTCAAGCCTAAGCAGAGTTTGTGTGTACACAGTGGTCAGGAACAGGGGTGTCCAACCTTTTCAGTTGCAAGGGCCGCATAGAGTCAACAGAAATGGTCTGGGGGCAAACGGCAAGTGAGGACCAAAAAAAAAAAAAAAGGAGAAAGTCTCTAACAACTAACTAAAGAGCAAAAGACTCAAAAAAACTCAGGTACTGGCTGTATTGTAGGTGAATTTGAACAATAAGTTTCTGCACTTGTGAGAAAAGGCTTGAAGCAGAAATTTGTTAGCAATTATTGTCTAGTGTAGATCTAACACAATACAAGTTGACCTAATGACAATGTATACCCCACTTGTCTCAGAAAAAAAGTATTTAGGACTGCCCCTAGACATGCCTTTCCTTCAGCAAATGCACTGACAACAACATTACCAAAACACTGACCCAACACAACCTTTGTTTTATCTTGGACAACTCTCGCATCTCCTGCTGAAATAATTATATTACGTAAATTGCAGCTTTCATCGTATTTGTTTATGCAGAACCCATTTCCCACATGTACACTTGAGAACATCATTGCAAAAACAAATGACCAAATCCAGAGCTCTGTGAGACACCACTGATAATGCCCATTAAGACAGACAGGTAACCCCACATCCTGACTTGTCTGCGTGTTTAAAATCTCCAATCTGTTAACTCCGTAACCTGCAAAGCCTGGCTTAGCCAAAATGTGTTAATACCCAAACTGGAATAAGGACTACCTTAATCAATAACATTCCATTCTAGTGCAGAAATTGAAAAACTACAAATCGCATTCAGTGTAATATGCAGATCGATCTCCTCATTGACCAAAGATCCCACCAATGCCATGTGTTGGAACATTACACATGGCTACCACTCAGAGACAGAGCACCTTTTCTCTGTCTAATTTTCAAAATTCTCAGTCTAGGTCCAATATTAAGCATCCTTCAGTCAACTATAATTATAGAATAAGTACAAACTTCTATCACAGTATTATGTATTTGTCTTCTTAAAAAAGTCCAACTATTGTCTGATATAATTTAAGAAAAATGTATCTTTTTTCCCTTTGTGCAGAATTTCATTTCTAGTCAGTATGATCAGTCAATAGTTTATTAAGTCTGCATAAGTGTCATACTATTTCCTACAGGAATTATTTTACTTTTCATTAGATTCTACAGTTCATTGCATTGTGAGTTTTTTTTCCCCTCAGAAATTATCTCACTGTAAAACGTTTCTGGTCTTGTCTTATTCCACTCACTAGACTAGTGTATCTGGAAATGCAGGTGTCTGCAAATCATAAATGAATCAAATAGCGCAGAAACTATTGTCATACTAAGGGAGTACAATCCCTTGAGCACCAGCTCTGTTAATGTTAGTTACTTCAGATACAAATGACAGCAAACATGATACCACTGGCCAACATGGTGATCGGATATAAATGACAGATTCCCTAATATGGACAAATTCTTTCTGCTTACAAAATAAACTAATTTATCCACTATTTGTACCTAAAACAAACAAAAACAAATACAAGTCTGTTTACAATATGTCAAAGGCCACAAAACAGTGGCAGCTGCTAAACAAAAATATGCTGATGTCATCGCCTATGATTTTCTAAATATGTGTTTTTTAAACTGACTCCCACACCCATGAAAGAATGTTAAATATGCTATTTATATTTGCAACAGAAAAGTTTTGGCAACTTTTACATGCTAAGATAAGAAAGAGAAAAAAGTCTTTGTATTTCTTAAGCGCAGGAACTAAAACATTTATACTACCTTAAATAATCTGTTAGCACAGTATTATTTATTTTGCTTTTGTACTTCCAGACAAATATTACTACTAGCATCACTTTAATCCTTATGCCTAAAAACTATATCCTGACCTCAAAATAAATTTCTGCTTAGCATATGACAAAAATATCGTTATTTTAAACATTACAGATCACATCAGTTCATCTCTGTTTCTTATCCTTATCCTGTTAATTTACCTAGCCTAGAAGAAAAATCACCTCTTGAATTCACATAGGCTTACAATGAAGCAGATGCCTTCTAAGAATTCAGTCATTTACAAGACATTCATTCTAGAATAGCTTAGCTTACCTTTTACTGCTGTAGAATATGTTGTAGTAGTCAGTAAATAAAATAAATCCACTTTCTTCGCCGCGATCTCACTCCTTCCTTCACCGCAAATGAAAAAAACGACCGAACGGTGTTTTCGCGCATGCGCATACCAGCGGAAAGACGCTGGTATGAAAAAAACGTGAAAAAAAGAAAGTTGGCGCATGCGCAGAACAGCAAAGTATGCAGACATTTAAACACACAGAAAAAAAGTTAAATTAAAATTAAATTTAAATTTAAGGGTCGCGGGCCGCATGGAAGAGCTCTGAGGGCCGCATGCGGCCCGCGGGCCGCGGGTTGGACACTCCTGAAAGCAACATGGATAGCAAACCTGCTCACATTTCAGCACAGTTGGTTAGCATGTGTGTGCAGAATGCCACAATGATCACCAGGGCTTAACATATAGTTCCCATAGCTCTCAACCTCTTAGTGCAAGAAATATGGACAAAGCCCAACACAATGGGGGGAGCAATGACCCAGAAATAGGGACAGAGTTTTACATATTTGCTCCTTTAAACTTAGAAATGATCAAGAATAACAAGAGTTGTGTTAAGATACATTTTCTGAAGGATCTGAAGTCTGAAACTCAAATATATGTAATTATTTAGGGACATCAGTCCTGAGATCATCCCAGTCATATGGCAGAAAACCCACAAATTTTATAAGGAACAGACCAAAAGATATAAGGCAAAAATCTGGACATTCTGTGAAAATATGAACAGTTGAGAGGTATTAAGTTATGTACATGGTCCAAACATAGTACAGGACAGTGTATACAGAGCAGAGTATTGTGAAATCCCATTCCTGGAGTTCTGTACTGATGTTGTGTAAATGATCTGAAGAGTACATAGACTATCATGAAAAATAAACATTTGGGAAAGTGTGTGTATTAAATAGGGACACGTAGATGAATTGTAGGAATGAACACAGGGAAAGAGGGCAGGTAAAACAACCTAATGTACAGAAGATGAGGGTATGTCAATGGAAGACAGTTGTAGCAGCAACACCAATCACATATCCCTGCACAGTGAAATGTGTATCATGTGACTGTCACATAAAATGACATAACAATGAGGAAGATGTCTGTGTTAGATAAGCATCTTTACATGCACAATGAAAAAGATATCAATTGGGGATGTTGTATGCAAGTGGGGTATGGTGCATATTGTGAAGATGTGCAAATTGAGTTGCCTGAATATGAGTGTAATCTCAGAAGAGGTCTCCAGAGAGTGGATCACTGGTATATGCTTAAGGACAACATCAAAAGAAGGGCACACAGTCTTGGACAATATCAGAATAATAACACCAGTAATCCCATGCCTCTAACATAACATATGTGATTTAGAGTAATCATAGATGGTTCACACAAACATAGTTTTACAAATATTATGACATGTCTGCACTCTATGAGGGTAATCATGCACAATGTCTTGACACTGTAACATCTGCTGGAGGTGTTAGGAGGGATACTGCTATACATGTACAGTATGTGACATTATGATCAATGCAGCCTAGTTGACTGGTGTGCACTTCATGTTGATATGGCAAATTACCACTGTCACAAATGTTACCCATGGCATTAATGTTATTAATGTACTGTGTGAATCACCAAAACAGGTATCAGACATGCATTTGGTGTAACAGTGTGATGGGGGTTCTGCACCATCAGACAGTAATGTTTATGCCACAAAAATAATTCCCAGGTATGGCCAATAAGATTGTAAGAGCTCACTGTGGCAACAGTGGCACATTTCAGTTACACATCACTGGAAGATGTTTAGTGAGGTACATGAAGAAGGGTGCATTGTACTCAGTTATTGGTGTGATGAAGGCTGCGAACTGTGGAGCTTTTATGGCCTGTGATGTGGATGTCCTGCACATACTTGGTAGTTGTGTTACATATAAGAGAGTAGTCAAGCACTGTGGCCACAAGTTGGTGGATGCTCCACATACCATCTACCCTAAGACACAGGTCACATATCTATTGGTCTGATTATAGGGTGTGATGTCTACATTATACTTTGGTTGCGTGTTTGCTTTCATGATGCAACAAATCCCCCCATGTTTTGTATCATTGCAGGTGTTGCAATGGCTGTGGCAGCAATCATTGGTGTGTGTTGATACTATCTGTATTATACAATCACAGTTGGAGTCAATGATTGCCCACAATCTGTAGGTTTTTTCAGACAGCTGTCTGGACACAGGATGTGTATGTCATTTGTGATATATGTGACTTAAATAATAGACAGGAAAGGACATAGCAAACATCCCTGATATATGGACCTGATCAATGAACCTGAAATATAGGTCACTTCACACATTTCAACATATTTAGATGCTACATCTTTGATACAGTGGTCTCCTCGCTTGGTGATATAGGTGTTTATGATCACATCTATCTTAGTGCGGATTTGTGTCAAATGCCTTGGGCTTGTGAAGTTCAAAAGGATGGTAGTGTTGTCATCATGCATGCCCTTCATGACCTTCTTAAGGACAAATGCCATATTTAACAGAAATGATGTAGCATTAACTCACACAGGTCTGTTGCACACAGACGGGATATTACTAGTGTCTACTTAGAAAAGGTCCACAATGACATATCGGTCTACCTCACAGATGAAAAGAGTCAGGATGTGTCCATACATGCATGCATTGGATGCTGTCCCCCTCAACTCAGATTAATGCATGTTGATGTGCACCCTTCTACAGAAACATGTTCTATGTGGAGGGTGTGTTGAAGTGTGTATTCAACCATGTCAGGAAGATGCATGTGTTGAGTCATGCAATAGGTGATCTGTGATGTCCCAGACCACTGATTCTGTGTGATAGGCCTGGGTGAAGATAAGACATGGAATACTGCCTATCCTGATTTGGTCTAGGGTTTGGACACAATTCCTCACACAGGTATCATTGAGAAACTCTCCCAGCTGGAGATTAACCCTTACATCACTAGATGGGCAACCAATTGGTTCACTGACAGAACACATACTGTAAAAGTTGGTGAATTAACCTGTATCAGTAGAGCTGTCACCAGTGGCATATCCTTTACTGTTTGGAATCTATTTCTTGGCATTCAGGCTACAGTATATGGTCATTGGCTTACCACGTTTGCTGATTCTTGCACACTGGCTGCAATCATTGACTCCAGCTATGATGATAACAAACTACAGGAAGGGCTAACCCAGACAAACGAATGGTGACAAAGCCATACGGTCTATAAATAAATGCAAAACTGTATCTTTATTTTGTCTTTCTGCCAAGTGGAATTCCCTCCTAATTACTGTATTTACAACAGTCCCACTATGCTGAAACCCAGTAATGCAAGCATTGGGAAAACACATAGATGGCAATTTGAATCTCAACCAGAAAGTGTTTACACTGGTATTGAAAGCCTATGTTGTGCACATCATAAGTCACACCATCATATTCAGGTCTGAGGATTATAATATAGCACTGTACTTGAACCACATTAGAATACTAATAGAGTATAATTCTCTCTTTTGCATGTACTTCACCAGACATATGTAGCAGCTGAAGAGACTACAGGGGTTTCTCATCAGTAAAATACAGGGCATAAAAACCATGCCATGAGGTATGTGGATAGACTGAAATCCATGCCACTGTAATCTGTATCATATAGGATGAGGTGACTTCTGCCTAGCCTCCAGGCCAGTCTCTGACTCTGCCCTGTTGGGAATAGTGCACATCCACAGATCAGATAAAGCTGACGACATCAGCAGTGTTTAGTGAGAATATGCTTATAACAGTGCTCCACATGCTGGTGTAAAAGGGTCTCTGTAATATCAAGCAAGTGCACTAACACACACCCCAGTTGACTGCAATGAGAACAGAACCTCTACCTATCTAAGTACACAGGCTACAGAATTCTATATTTAAGGCAAGCACCACAGCTCAAGTCTGACATAAATTGTCTCAGACTACACTTTCTAGCTGATGACATCAGCAGTGTCTGCTGAGGAGAATATGCCAATAACAGTGTCCCACATGGTGGTGCAAAAGGCTCTTGTTATGTCAAGTCAGTGCACCAGCACACACATACACACACACACACACACACACACACACACACACACACACACACACACACACACACACACACACACACACACACACACACACACAGACACACAGACACACAGACACACACACACACACACACTTGTCTGAAGTGAGAACAGAACCCTTACATATCTAAGTACACAGAATACAGAGCTCAGTACTCTACACAACTTCCACAACACAAGTCTGAGTTTTACAAGGCTGCAGGACAACTTATGCTGAATGACATCAGCACTGGATGTAGGAGAGAATATGTTGGGAGGTATGCAGGTTCATAACTTCATAGATTCATAGGAGGTAACTTGGACAATGACCCTATAGCCTTTACAAGCCTAGACGTGTAAACATCCAAGTAACCTTATTGGGCATCATTAGATGGTTATTGTTAGAGCGATTTTGTGATCAGCACTGACTGCCCCTGTCTATGAGGGACATAGGTGCCACCCCTGAGGTGAATTTCCAGTCACCCATCAAGTTGTCAAGGTTGCACTTGAACAGTGTCATTGAGGAGCACTGCTTCACATGTAGTGGGAGACTATTCCAGGGCAGTAGCAATGGGTGGGAGATATATCTGTCTCTCCAGCATGTTCTCTTTATGTCACAGGAAAGGCTGAGATCCCTGGAGCAAGTTATTCTTGTTCCATTTGACTTATCGATGTTGAGCATTTCAAGTAGGGCAGACTCTGAGACTGGTCTTTAGGCCAGGTACAGATCGCCTTTCAGCAGCCTGTATGATACTGTGTACAGTGACAGGACTTTCAGTTTTTCCATGTATGTCATGTATTGGAGGCTTTGGATTCTCCTGGTCAGAAACATATGTGGTCTCTCTAGTTACTGCAGGTGTCTGGTTTGGTACATACAGAAGGGAGCATTGTACTCAATTAATGGTCTGATAAGGGTTGAGTACAATGGTGCTATGACTTCCCTGGTCTTGTATACAATGCCTTTATTTATGAGGTCTGGAATGTAAAATGTATGTCTTACCACTGTGGACAAATAGCGATCAAAGTTTAGTTTGCTATCAACCCGTGTTCCCAAGTATCATACCATTGAGTTTTTGAGGTTAGAGTGGTACTATGTATATCATAATTAGCAGGTGTATTTATTTGCCAAAGGAGACAAAGAGGCATTTATTGTGTTAAGTTTCAGTCCGTGAGTTTAGCACCAATCATTTGTTTGTGTCAGCCCTTTCTATAATATGTTAACATTGTTGTGCGACTCAATATGATTGTGCCCTGTTGACAGTCATCTGTAAACTTCATAAGTGAGTCAGCACCCAAAGACTCTGTCTAGCAAGGACACAGGTGGAATCCCCAGAGTGTATTTTCTGTTTCCCATCCAGTTATCCAGGTTGCGCTTGTGAAAAGTCAACCTGTATCCACTGGATTCATTTTTGTTTGGTTGATGTACACAGTGGTACTGCATTAATATGTGTTATTTGGAGGTAGATTGCTATCACAGAAGCATTAAAAGCTGGTTGGTTCTGGTTGAAGTAGATTACTTGACAAACAGTATGGGGACAGGGGAGACAATGGTCTTTCAGGCTGCAAGTGAATTGTCTTCTATCAGTTGAGGCATTTGTCTGAGAGTATATTAAGAGTAACAGGCCATACTACAACTAAATTTAGGCCAAATCATATGGGAGGGGCAGCCAAGTTCATTGGTGTAGAGGAGGTGCAGTGTACAGCTAATGCCAGCTCACCCATACATGAAGGATGGAAAGACGGCTTTCATGTGGCTGATCACCATCTATCAATAGGAAGTTTTATGCAGTACTGAGAACTCCAGGACAGGAGACATTGGATTTATGATCCCAGATCCATGAGGGTAGCTGTCATCACTGTGTGAGGAAGCACACAAAATCACTGACAGGGTATAGGACACTACAAAAGAATAAGTACGCTATGCTAAAGTCCAAATATACTCAGAACTGTAGTAAATCCAAAACAAAAGCAACAGGACACTGCTGGAGTAAAATGCTGCAAAATTCTTTAATAATAAAAAACGAGTTAGCACTTTCGGGATAAACCCTTCCTCAGACAATGTTCAAAATGATAAAACAACCATATTTAAAATAAAATTAACCAATCATTTGCTTAGAAAAACCCGCCTATTCTGTAAGGTGGGTTTAATTGGTAAAACATCGTTTAAACTAGGATCCCTATGTGCCATTAGATCAACTATCCATTTGGATTCTGCTAAGGCTGTCTGATGTTTGATGTCACCCCCCCTACTGTTGAGTTTTATATTGACAATACATCTAAATTTAAAAGTGTGTGTTGGATTTACACTTATGTGTCTATATAAAGCATTGCTCAGATCACAATTTCTAATATTACTTAAGTGCTGCAAAATCCTCACCTTAAACATATAGTTGGTCATGCCAACATAAAAACATGGACAGCATTCACACTCCGCTAAATAAACCAGATTTTGTGTTCTACATGTGGCCCTGCCCCGAAAATAAAATAATTTATGCGTGTTGGGGTGCCTAAATTCTGTCTGGGTGTTGATATATGTACAGGCCTTACACCTGCCACATGCATGGGTACCTAAATTCATGATGGGTATGCTTTCTTTATCATGTTGTGTTTCCTTGCAAAATAAATCTTTCAAATTTTTATTCCTTCTATATGTGAACATGGGACGGTCACCCACAATATTTTTAAGACCCAAGTCACTTGTTAATATATTCCAGTTATTCTGCACTATCTTACATATATCATGCATATTACTGCCATATGTTAGTAGCAATCTGGGTCTCTCTCCCAAATATTTATTCTCTTTGCTGAAATTAGGCTCCTCACTATGTGCATTTCTCATCCACGGTTTATATCTGGTATTCCTGTATTTTTTATTATTTTCCATAACATTATTTACCAAGCTTTTCCCATAACCTCTTTCTACAAAACATTGGTCAAGTTTGTGCATTTCAATGTCATATTGTACATCCTCAGAACAAATTCTGGAAATTCTGCTCACCTGACCTTTAATAATGTTTGGAAAAACATGTCGTGGATGCATACTGTCAAATGACAGTAGTGTGTTCTGCCAACAATCCTTTTTATGTAAACTGGAAGTGAAGCCATTACTTGTTTGTTCTACACATACATCCAAAAATTCTAACTTGGTGAAGGAGGTTTTGGCACTGAATTCCAAAAAAGTGGTGGTAGAGTGGATATAGACAAGAAAATTATCAAAGGAAACCTCATCCCCATTCCACAAAATAAAAATATCATCTACAAATCTGACGTACATCAAAATATGATCACTCCATCTGTAATTGTTCAAGATCTCCTTAGTTTCCCACTTAGATAGAATAAGATTTGCATAAGTGTTAGCACAGGGGGTGCCCATGGCTACCCCCCGTGCTTGCCTATACAAAGATCCTCCTCCCATAAAGACATTATTATCCAAGACCAAACACAACATCTCCTCTACTAGCTGTCTCATGTGATCTGTGGCTCCTAAACTTTTGATTAGTTCAACAACAGCTGTTACTCCATAATCATGTTCTATAACAGTGAATAAACTGTTAACATCTAAGGTTGCCATTAATAAATTTTGCCCCTCAACCGGTTTAACTATGTCAGCTAGTAACCCTAAGAAATGCCCTGTATCAACTAAAATATTTTTAATCTTGTCCATATAAGGTTTGAGTGTGACCTGTAACCATATTGAAATGTTCTCTGTGACCCAGTTCCTGCCAGAAACAATGGGTCTTAAGGGTGGATCATTTAGAGATTTGTGAATTTTAGGCAATGCTTTGAAAATAGGAGTTACTGGTTTATCTATCCATAGGAACTCAAAAGTCTCATTTGTTATTTTCAATTCATCCAACAAAACTGTAATTTCCGATGCACCTTGTCAATAATCATTCTAACCTTTAGGGGGTTGATTTCTTCATAGGCTTTATCTATTGTCAACATGTTCTTTATTTTGTTGTTATACCACATGGTATTTAGAACAACTATCGCTCCCCTTGTCCGCACTCTTTATCATAATTTCTTTATTATCTATCAGCCCTTGTAATGCTTGTTTCTGTATTGGAGTTAAGTTATAGTATGTACTAAAATTCCCATCATTAAAATATTTGTTTAAATCACTCTCACAACCATTCAAGAATAAATTGAGAGCTGGTGTAAAACTAGGTACAAAACTGCTTGTTTTTTTAAGTTGGGGACAATTAGATTCTGTATTGTTAAACATTAACTTCAGCATGGTATTCCTACAAAACAACATCAAATCAAAAATCACATCACTATATATGCACATCCTGCTAGGTACAAAAGTGAAGCCTTTGTTAAAAACTTCCAGTTCTACATCATTAAGCATATAGCTAGATAAGTTATATACAATACCAACGCATAAAAAGTCAGTCATTGGAATGTCCTCCTTCTCTTGTCCACAATTCTGTCCTCACTGGAGGACCTCTTCCATGCCCCTTTTTTCACTGGGGCTGGAAGTTTCCCCAAAAAATGTGTGGTACCTTGGCCTTCCTTCGGATGAGCTCCCGAGCTGTTTGAACAACTTTCAACTGCATCAGGTGTCGTGATCGACTAACAAGATGTATCTGTTCCTGAAGTCCCAACTGTTACTGCATTGATAGAAGCAGAGTTTTTCTCACATGATCGTGACGTTACAGCTTCTTTAAATGTAAAAGTTTCTACATTCCCCTCTTCAGCCGCATGCAAATCCTTGTCTGCATTAGCTGTATTAATGTCAGAAGGAAATAAACTGGCAGCTGTTAGAGAAGGGATGGAAACTCCCGTGTTAGATTTCGGCTCATTCAATATACTTGCTGGTGTGTCACGCTCTCGCTCCTCAGTCATGCGTGTTATGGATTTCCTGGGATTCCGTTTAGCAAATTCCGTTGTAGTTTCCTTGAACCTTGGCCAAACAAAAATGTTCCCATTAACGAAATCCTGATGATCCCTCCTTATTTTGTTGAGCTTGGTTTCACGTAGCTTATCAGCTTCTTTGGCTAGGGTCTCTTTTAAAGATGTTATTCTCTCCTTACACTTCGGCTCTTTAAAGTCAGTTATGAGTTTGTCGTGTAAAGATGCTACCTCTTTCTTGAGAAGCTCTAACTGCGGTGCAAAAAACTCAATAAGTATCCGCATATATTGAAAACTGGTGTTGATGTTAAGGGTCTGCCATGTGGTTAACAGCTCAGGGTAACGGTCACCCTGAGCTGGCATACACAAAATCCTCATGCCCCTGGGAACAATTCCATAAGCCAAACAGGCTTCGAGGTGAAAAGCCTGCCATTGCAGGCGTTGCATCTTACCGGCTTTGAAAGTAAGGTCACGTAACAAATCTTCAAACGCTCTATCCACAGCAACTGGAGTGGTTCTCTATTGTGGTCCTTCTTTCTGGATCAAAAAACCCAAATTCAGGAGCGGATTCCCTCGTGGAGTAGGTGACTTATTACTGCTGCCATAAACCATTTCTCCAAAAGGCATAATATGTGATGAAAAATCATCACTGTTACTTCCTTTCTCAACACTCTCAGCATGCATAGCGTACAAAAAGCAACAAGTCCAATACAAAAGAATAAGTACGCTATGCTAAAGTCCAAATATACTCAGAACTGTAGTAAATCCAAAACAAAAGCAACAGGACACTGCTGGAGTAAAATGCTGCAAAGTTCTTTAATAATAAAAAACGAGTTAGCGCTTTCGGGATAAACCCTTCCTCAGACAATGTTGAAAATGATAAAACAACCATATTTAAAATACAATTAACCAATCATTTGCTTAGAAAAACCCGCCTATTCTGTAAGGTGGGCTTAATTGGTAAAACATCGTTTAAACCAGGATCCCTATGTGCCTTTAGATCAACTATCCATTTGGATTCTGCTAAGGCTGTCTGATGTTTGATGTCACCCCCCCCTACTGTTGAGTTTTATATTCACAATACATCTAAATTTAAAAGTGTGTGTTGGATTTACACTTATGTGTCTATATAAAGCATTGCTCAGATCACAATTTCTTATATTACTTAAGTGCTGCAAAATCCTCACCTTAAACATATTGTTGGTCATAAAAACATGGACAGCATTCACACTCCGCTAAATAAACCAGATTTTGTGTTCTACATGTGGCCCTGCCCCGAAAATAAAATAATTTATGCGTGTTGGGGTGCCTAAATACTGTTATGGGAAGTTTTTATTATTATTTTATTTTCGGGGCAGGGCCACATGTAGAACACAAAATCTGGTTTATTTAGCGGAGTGTGAATGCTGTCGATGTTTTTATGTTGGCATGACCAACAATATGTTTAAGGTGAGGATTTTGCAGCACTTAAGTAATATTAGAAATTGTGATCTAAGCAATGCTTTATAAAGACACATATGTGTAAATCCAACACACACTTTTAAATTTAGATGTATTGTCAATATAAAACTCAACAGTAGGGGGGGATGACATCAAACATCAGACAGCCTTAGCAGAATCCAAATGGATAGTTGATCTAATGGCACATAGGGATCCTGGTTTAAACGATGTTTTACCAATTAAACCCACCTTACAGAATAGGCGGGTTTTTCTAAGCAAATGATTGGTTAATTGTATTTTAAATATGGTTGTTTTATCATTTTGAACATTGTCTGAGGAAGGGTTTATCCCGAAAGCGCTAACTCGTTTTTTATTATTAAAGAACTTTGCAGCATTTTACTCCAGCAGTGTCCTGTTGCTTTTGTTTTGGATTTACTACAGTTCTGAGTATATTTGGACTTTAGCATAGCGTACTTATTCTTTTGTATTGGACTTGTTGCTTTTTGTACGCTATGCATGCTGAGAGTGTTGAGAAAGGAAGTAACAGTGATGATTTTTCATCACATATTATGCCTTTTGAAGAAATGGTTTATGGCAGCAGTAATAAGTCACCTACTCCACGAGGGAATCCGCTCCTGAATTTGGGTTTTTTGATCCAGAAGGAAGGACCACAATGGAGAACCACTCCGGTTGCTGTGGATAGAGCGTTTGAAGATTTGTTACGTGACCTTACTTTCAAAGCCGGTAAGATGCAACGCCTGCAATGGCAGGCTTTTCACCTCGAAGACTGTTTGGCTTATGGAATTGTTCCCAGGGGCATGAGGATTTTGTGTATGCCAGCTCAGGGTGACCGTTACCCTGAGCTGTTAACCACATGGCAGACCCTTAACATCAACACCAGTTTTCAATATATGCGGATACTTATTGAGTTTTTTGCACCGCAGTTAGAGCTTCCCAAGAAAGAGGTAGCATCTTTACACGACAAACTCATAACTGACTTTAAAGAGCCGAAGTGTAAGGAGAGAATAACATCTTTAAAAGACACCCTAGCCAAAGAAGCTGATAAGCTACGTGAAACCAAACTCAACAAAATAAGGAGGGATCATCAGGATTTCGTTAATGGGAACATTTTTGTTTGGCCAAGGTTCAAGGAAACTACAATGGAATTTGCTAAACGGAATCCCAGGAAATCCATAACACGCATGACTGAGGAGCGAGAGCGTGACACACCAGCAAGTATATTGAATGAGACGAAATCTAACACAGGAGTTTCCATCCCTTCTCTAACAGCTGCCAGTTTATTTCCTTCTGACATTAATACAGCTAATGCAAACAAGGATTTGCATGCGGCTGAAGAGGGGAATGTAGAAACTTTTACATTTAAAGAAGCTGTAACGTCACGATCATGTGAGAAAAACTCTGCTTCTATCAATGCAGTAACAGTTGGGACTTCAGGAACAGATACATCTTGTTTGTCGATCACGACACCTGATGCAGTTGAAAGTTGTTCAAACAGCTCGGGAGCTCATCCGAAGGAAGGCCAAGGTACCACACATTTTTTTGGGAAACATCCAGCCCCAGAAAAAAGGGGCATGGAAGAGGTCCTCCAGCGAGGACAGAATTGTGGACAAGAGAAGGAGGACATTCCAATGACTGACTTTTTACGCGTTGGTATTGTATATAACTTATCTAGCTATATGCTTAATGATGTAGAACTGGAAGTTCTTAACAAAGGCTTCACTTTTGTACCTAGCAGGATGTGCATATATAGTGATGTGATTTTTGATTTGATGTTGTTTTGTAGGAATACCATGCTGAAGTTAATGTTTAACAATACAGAATCTAATTGTCCCCAACTTAAAAAAACAAGCAGTTTTGTACCTAGTTTTACACCAGCTCTCAATTTATTCTTGAATGGTTGTGAGAGTGATTTAAACAAATATTTTAATGATGGGAATTTTAGTACATACTATAACTTAACTCAATACAGAAACAAGCATTACAAGGGCTGATAGATAATAAAGAAATTATGATAAAGAGTGCGGACAAGGGGGGAGCGATAGTTGTTCTAAATACCATGTGGTATAACAACAAAATAAAGAACATGTTGACAATAGATAAAGCCTATGAAGAAATCAACCCCCTAAAGGTTAGAATGATTATTGACAAGGTGCATCGGAAATTACAGTTTTTGTTGGATGAATTGAAAATAACAAATGAGACTTTTGAGTTCCTATGGATAGATAAACCAGTAACTCCTATTTTCAAAGCATTGCCTAAAATTCACAAATCTCTAAATGATCCACCCTTAAGACCCATTGTTTCTGGCAGGAACTGGGTCACAGAGAACATTTCAATATGGTTACAGGTCACACTCAAACCTTATATGGACAAGATTAAAAATATTTTAGTTGATACAGGGCATTTCTTAGGGTTACTAGCTGACATAGTTAAACCGGTTGAGGGGCAAAATTTATTAATGGCAACCTTAGATGTTAACAGTTTATTCACTGTTATAGAACATGATTATGGAGTAACAGCTGTTGTTGAACTAATCAAAAGTTTAGGAGCCACAGATCACATGAGACAGCTAGTAGAGGAGATGTTGCGTTTGGTCTTGGATAATAATGTCTTTATGGGAGGAGGATCTTTGTATAGGCAAGCACGGGGGGTAGCCATGGGCACCCCCTGTGCTAACACTTATGCAAATCTTGTTCTATCTAAGTGGGAAACTAAGGAGATCTTGAACAATTACAGATGGAGTGATCATATTTTGATGTAAGTCAGATTTGTAGATGATATTTTTATTTTGTGGAATGGGGATGAGGTTTCCTTTGATAATTTTCTTGTCTATATCCACTCTACCACCACTTTTTTGGAATTCAGTGCCAAAACCTCCTTCACCAAGTTAGAATTTTTGGATGTATGTGTAGAACAAACAAGTAATGGCTTCACTTCCAGTTTACATAAAAGGATTGTTGGCAGAACACACTACTGTCATTTGACAGTATGCATCCACGACATGTTTTCCAAACATTATTAAAGGTCAGGTGAGCAGAATTTCCAGAATTTGTTCTGAGGATGTACAATATGACATTGAAATGCACAAACTTGACCAATGTTTTGTAGAAAGAGGTTATGGGAAAAGCTTGGTAAATAATGTTATGGAAAATAATAAAAATACAGGAATACCAGATATAAACCGTGGATGAGAAATACACATAGTGAGGAGCCTAATTTCAGCAAAGAGAATAAATATTTGGGAGAGAGACCCAGATTGCTACTAACATATGGCAGTAATATGCATGATATATGTAAGATAGTGCAGAATAATTGGAATATATTAACAAGTGACTTGGGTCTTAAAAATATTGTGGGTGAACGTCCCATGTTCACATATAGAAGGAATAAAAATTTGAAAGATTTATTTTGCAAGGAAACACAACATGATAAAGAAAGCATACCCATCATGAATTTAGGTACCCATGCATGTGGCAGGTGTAAGGCCTGTACATATATCAACACCCAGACAGAATTTAGGCACCCCAACACGCATAAATTATTTTATTTTCGGGGCAGGGCCACATGTAGAACACAAAATCTGGTTTATTTAGCGGAGTGTGAATGCTGTCCATGTTTTTATGTTGGCATGACCAACAATATGTTTAGGGTGAGGATTTTGCAGCACTTAAGTAATATTAGAAATTGTGATCTGAGCAATGCTTTATATAGACACATAAGTGTAAATCAAACACACACTTTTAAATTTAGATGTATTGTCAATATAAAACTCAACAGTAGGGGGGGGTGACATCAAACATCAGACAGCCTTAGCAGAATCCAAATGGATAGTTGATCTAATGGCACATAGGGATCCTGGTTTAAACGATGTTTTACCAATTAAACCCACCTTACAGAATAGGCAGGTTTTTCTAAGCAAATGATTGGTTAATTGTATTTTAAATATGGTTGTTTTATCATTTTGAACATTGTCTGAGGAAAGGTTTATCCCGAAAGCGCTAACTCGTTTTTTATTATTAAAGAACTTTGCAGCATTTTACTCCAGCAGTGTCCTGTTGCTTTTGTTTTGGATTTACTACAGTTCTGAGTATATTTGGACTTTAGCATAGCGTACTTATTCTTTTGTATTGGACTTGTTGCTTTTTGTACGCTATGCATGCTGAGAGTGTTGAGAAAGGAAGTAACAGTGATGATTTTTCATCACATATTATGCCTTTTGGAGAAATGGTTTATGGCAGCAGTAATAAGTCACCTACTCCACGAGGGAATCCGCTCCTGAATTTGGGTTTTTTGATCCAGAAGGAAGGACCACAATGGAGAACCACTCCGGTTGCTGTGGATAGAGCGTTTGAAGATTTGTTACGTGACCTTACTTTCAAAGCCGGTAAGATGCAACGCTTGCAATGGCAGGCTTTTCACCTCGAAGCCTGTTTGGCTTATGGAACTGTTCCCAGGGGCATGAGGATTTTGTGTATGCCAGCTCAGGGTGACCGTTACCCTGAGCTGTTAACCACATGGCAGACCCTTAACATCAACACCAGTTTTCAATATATGCGGATACTTATTGAGTTTTTTGCACCGCAGTTAGAGCTTCTCAAGAAAGAGGTAGCATCTTTACACGACAAACTCATAATTGACTTTAAAGAGCCGAAGTGTAAGGACAGAATAACATCTTTAAAAGAGACCCTAGCCAAAGATGCTGATAAGCTATGTGAAACCAAACTCAACAAAATAAGGAGGGATCATCAGGATTTCGTTAATGGGAACATTTTTGTTTGGCCAAGGTTCAAGGAAACTACAATGGAATTTGCTAAACGGAATCCCAGGAAATCCATAACATGCATGACTGAGGAGCGAGAGTGTGACACACCAGCAAGTATATTGAATGAGCCGAAATCTAACACGGGAGTTTCCATCCCTTCTCTAACAGCTGCCAGCTTATTTCCTTCTGACATTAATACAGCTAATGCAAACAAGGATTTGCATGCGGCTGAAGAGGGGAATGTAGAAACTTTTACATTTAAAGAAGCTGTAACGTCACGATCATGTGAGAAAAACTCTGCTTCTATCAATGCAGTAACAGTTGGGACTTCAGGAACAGATATATCTTGTTTGTCGATCACGACACCTGATGCAGTTGAAAGTTGTTCAAACAGCTCGGGAGCTCGTCCGTAGGAAGGCCAAGGTGCCACACATTTTTTGGGGAAACTTCCAGCCCCAGTGAAAAAAGGGGCATAGAAGAGGTCCTCCAGCGAGGACAGAATTGTGGACAAGAGAAGGAGGACATTCCAATGACTGACTTTTTACGCGTTGGTATTGTATATAACTTATCTAGCTATATGCTTAATGATGTAGAACTGGAAGTTCTTAACAAAGGCTTCACTTTTGTACCTAGCAGGATGTGCATATATAGTGATGTGATTTTTGATTTGATGTTGTTTTGTAGGAATACCATGCTGAAGTTAATGTTTAACAATACAGAATCTAATTGTCCCCAACTTAAAAAAACAAGCAGTTTTGTACCTAGTTTTACACCAGCTCTCAATTTATTCTTGAATGGTTGTGAGAGTGATTTAAACAAATATTTTAATGATGGGAATTTTAGTACATACTATAACTTAACTCCAATACAGAAACAAGCATTACAAGGGCTGATAGATAATAAAGAAATTATGATAAAGAGTGCGGACAAGGGGGGAGCGATAGTTGTTCTAAATACCATGTGGTATAACAACAAAATAAAGAACATGTTGACAATAGATAAAGCCTATGAAGAAATCAACCCCCTAAAGGTTAGAATGATTATTGACAAGGTGCATCGGAAATTACAGTTTTTGTTGGATGAATTGAAAATAACAAATGAGACTTTTGAGTTCCTATGGATAGATAAACCAGTAACTCCTATTTTCAAAGCATTGCCTAAAATTCACAAATCTCTAAATGATCCACCCTTAAGACCCATTGTTTCTGGCAGGAACTGGGTCACAGAGAACATTTCAATATGGTTACAGGTCACACTCAAACCTTATATGGACAAGATTAAAAATATTTTAGTTGATACAGGGCATTTCTTAGGGTTACTAGCTGACATAGTTAAACCGGTTGAGGGGCAAAATTTATTAATGGCAACCTTAGATGTTAACAGTTTATTCACTGTTATAGAACATGATTATGGAGTAACAGCTGTTGTTGAACTAATCAAAAGTTTAGGAGCCACAGATCACATGAGACAGCTAGTAGAGGAGATGTTGTGTTTGGTCTTGGATAATAATGTGTTTATGGGAGGAGGATCTTTGTATAGGCAAGCACGGGGGGTAGCCATGGGCACCCCCTGTGCTAACACTTATGCAAATCTTGTTCTATCTAAGTGGGAAACTAAGGAGATCTTGAACAATTACAGATGGAGTGATCATATTTTGATGTACGTCAGATTTGTAGATGATATTTTTATTTTGTGGAATGGGGATGAGGTTTCCTTTGATAATTTTCTTGTCTATATCCACTCTACCACCACTTTTTTGGAATTCAGTGCCAAAACCTCCTTCACCAAGTTAGAATTTTTGGATGTATGTGTAGAACAAACAAGTAATGGCTTCACTTCCAGTTTACATAAAAAGGATTGTTGGCAGAACACACTACTGTCATTTGACAGTATGCATCCACGACATGTTTTTCCAAACATTATTAAAGGTCAGGTGAGCAGAATTTCCAGAATTTGTTCTGAGGATGTACAATATGACATTGAAATGCACAAACTTGACCAATGTTTTGTAGAAAGAGGTTATGGGAAAAGCTTGGTAAATAATGTTATGGAAAATAATAAAAAATACAGGAATACCAGATATAAACCGTGGATGAGAAATACACATAGTGAGGAGCCTAATTTCAGCAAAGAGAATAAATATTTGGGAGAGAGACCCAGATTGCTACTAACATATGGCAGTAATATGCATGATATATGTAAGATAGTGCAGAATAATTGGAATATATTAACAAGTGACTTGGGTCTTAAAAATATTGTGGGTGAACGTCCCATGTTCACATATAGAAGGAATAAAAATTTGAAAGATTTATTTTGCAAGGAAACACAACATGATAAAGAAAGCATACCCATCATGAATTTAGGTACCCATGCATGTGGCAGGTGTAAGGCCTGTACATATATCAACACCCAGACAGAATTTAGGCACCCCAACACGCATAAATTATTTTATTGTCGGGGCAGGGCCACATGTAGAACACAAAATCTGGTTTATTTAGCGGAGTGTGAATGCTGTCCATGTTTTTATGTTGGCATGACCAACAATATGTTTAGGGTGAGGATTTTGCAGCACTTAAGTAATATTAGAAATTGTGATCTGAGCAATGCTTTATATAGACACATAAGTGTAAATCCAACACACACTTTTAAATTTAGATGTATTGTCAATATAAAACTCAACAGTAGGGGGGGGGTGACATCAAACATCAGACAGCCTTAGCAGAATCCAAATGGATAGTTGATCTAATGGCACATAGGGATCCTGGTTTAAATGATGTTTTACCAATTAAACCCACCTTACAGAATAGGCGGGTTTTTCTAAGCAAATGATTGGTTAATTGTATTTTAAATATGGTTGTTTTATCATTTTGAACATTGTGTGAGGAAGGGTTCATCCCGAAAGCGCTAACTCGTTTTTTATTATTAAAGAACTTTGCAGCATTTTACTCCAGCAGTGTCCTGTTGCTTTTGTTTTGGATTTACTACAGTTCTGAGTATATTTGGACTTTAGCATAGCGTACTTATTCTTTTGTATTGGACTTGTTGCTTTTTGTACGCTATGCATGCTGAGAGTGTTGAGAAAGGAAGTAACAGTGATGATTTTTCATCACATATTATGCCTTTTGGAGAAATGGTTTATGGCAGCAGTAATAAGTCACCTACTCCACGAGGGAATCCGCTCCTGAATTTGGGTTTTTTGATCCAGAAGGAAGGACCACAATGGAGAACCACTCCGGTTGCTGTGGATAGAGCGTTTGAAGATTTGTTATGTGACCTTACTTTCAAAGCCGGTAAGATGCAACGCTTGCAATGGCAGGCTTTTCACCTCGAAGCCTGTTTGGCTTATGGAATTGTTCCCAGGGGCATGAGGATTTTGTGTATGCCAGCTCAGGGTGACCATTACCCTGAGCTGTTAACCACATGGCAGACCCTTAACATCAACACCAGTTTTCAATATATGCGGATACTTATTGAGTTTTTTGCACCGCAGTTAGAGCTTCTCAAGAAAGAGGTAGCATCTTTACACGACAAACTCATAATTGACTTTAAAGAGCCGAAGTGTAAGGAGAGAATAACATCTTTAAAAGAGACCCTAGCCAAAGATGCTGATAAGCTATGTGAAACCAAACTCAACAAAATAAGGAGGGATCATCAGGATTTCATTAATGGGAACATTTTTGTTTGGCCAAGGTTCAAGGAAACTACAACGGAATTTGCTAAACGGAATCCCAGGAAATCCATAACATGCATGACTGAGGAGCGAGAGCGTGACACACCAGCAAGTATATTGAATGAGCTGAAATCTAACATGGGAGTTTCCATCCCTTCTCTAACAGCTGCCAGTTTATTTCCTTCTGACATTAATACAGCTAATGCAAACAAGGATTTGCACGCGGCTGAAGAGGGGAATGTAGAAACTTTTACATTTAAAGAAGCTGTAACGTCATGATCATGTGAGAAAAACTCTGCTTCTATCAATGCAGTAACAGTTGGGACTTCAGGAACAGATACATCTTGTTTGTCGATCACGACACCTGATGCAGTTGAAAGTTGTTCAAACAGCTCGGGAGCTCGTCCGAAGGAAGGCCAAGGTACCACACATTTTTTGGGGAAACTTCCAGCCGCAGTGAAAAAAGGGGCATGGAAGAGGTCCTCCAGCGAGGACAGAATTGTGGACAAGAGAAGGAGGACATTCCAATGACTGACTTTTTACGCGTTGGTATTGTATATAACTTATCTAGCTATATGCTTAATGATGTAGAACTGGAAGTTCTTAACAAAGGCTTCACTTTTGTACCTAGCAGGATGTGCATATATAGTGATGTGATTTATGATTTGATGTTGTTTTGTAGGAATACCATGCTGAAGTTAATGTTTAACATTACAGAATCTAATTGTCCCCAACTTAAAAAAACAAGCAGTTTTGTACCTAGTTTTACACCAGCTCTCAATTTATTCTTGAATGGTTGTGAGAGTGATTTAAACAAATATTTTAATGATGGGAATTTTAGTACATACTATAACTTAACTCCAATACAGAAACAAGCATTACAAGGGCTGATAGATAATAAAGAAATTATGATAAAGAGTGCGGACAAGGGGGGAGCGATAGTTGTTCTTAACACCATGTGGTATAACAATAAAATAAAGAACATGTTGACAATAGATAGAGCCTATGAAGAAATTAACCCCCTAAAGGTTAGAATGATTATTGACAGGGTACATCAGAGGTTACAGTCGTTGTTGGATGAATTGAAAATAACAAAGGAGACTTTTGAGTTCCTATGGATAGATAAACCAGTTACCCCAATATTCAAAGCATTGCCAAAAATTCACAAATCCTTTAATGATCCACCCTTAAGACCCATTGTTTCTGGCAGGAACTGGGTCACTGAGAACATTTCAATATGGTTACAGGTCACACTCAAACCTTATATGGACAAGATTAAAAATATTTTAGTTGATACAGGGCATTTCTTAGGGTTACTAGCTGACATAGTTAAACCGGTTGAGGGGCAAAATTTATTAATGGCAACCTTAGATGTTAACAGTTTATTCACTGTTATAGAACATGATTATGGAGTAACAGCTGTTGGTGAACTAATCAGAAGTTTAGGAGCCACAGATCACATGAGACAGCTAGTAGAGGAGATGTTGTGTTTGGTCTTGGATAATAATGTCTTTATGGGAGGAGGATCTTTGTATAGGCAAGCACGGGGGGTAGCCATGGGCACCCCCTGTGCTAACACTTATGCAAATCTTGTTCTATCTAAGTGGGAAACTAAGGAGATCTTGAACAATTACAGATGGAGTGATCATATTTTGATGTACGTCAGATTTGTAGATGATATTTTTATTTTGTGGAATGGGGATGAGGTTTCCTTTGATAATTTTCTTGTCTATATCCACTCTACCACCACTTTTTTGGAATTCAGTGCCAAAACCTCCTTCACCAAGTTAGAATTTTTGGATGTATGTGTAGAACAAACAAGTAATGGCTTCACTTCCAGTTTACATAAAAAGGATTGTTGGCAGAACACACTACTGTCATTTGACAGTATGCATCCACGACATGTTTTTCCAAACATTATTAAAGGTCAGGTGAGCAGAATTTCCAGAATTTGTTCTGAGGATGTACAATATGACATTGAAATGCACAAACTTGACCAATGTTTTGTAGAAAGAGGTTATGGGAAAAGCTTGGTAAATAATGTTATGGAAAATAATAAAAAATGCAGGAATACCAGATATAAACTGTGGATGAGAAATACACATAGTGAGGAGCCTAATTTCAGCAAAGAGAATAAATATTTGGGAGAGAGACCCAGATTGCTACTAACATATGGCAGTAATATGCATGATATATGTAAGATAGTGCAGAATAATTGGAATATATTAACAAGTGACTTGGGTCTTAAAAATATTGTGGGTGAACGTCCCATGTTCACATATAGAAGGAATAAAAATTTGAAAGATTTATTTTGCAAGGAAACAACATGATAAAGAAAGCATACCCATCATGAATTTAGGTACCCATGCATGTGGCAGGTGTAAGACCTGTACATATATCAACACCCAGACAGAATTTAGGCACCCCAACACGCATAAATTATTTTATTTTCAGAGCAGGGCCACATGTAGAACACAAAATCTGGTTTATTTAGCGGAGTGTGAATGCTGTCCATGTTTTTATGTTGGCATGACCAACAATATGTTTAAGGTGAGGATTTTGCAGCACTTAAGTAATATTAGAAATTGTGATCTGAGCAATGCTTTATATAGACACATAAGTGTAAATCCAACACACACTTTTAAATTTAGATGTATTGTCAATATAAAACTCAACAGTAGGGGGGGTGACATCAAACATCAGACAGCCTTAGCAGAATCCAAATGGATAGTTGATCTAATGGCACATAGGGATCCTGGTTTAAACGATGTTTTACCAATTAAACCCACCTTACAGAATAGGCGGGTTTTTCTAAGCAAATGATTGGTTAATTGTATTTTAAATATGGTTGTTTTATCATTTTGAACATTGTCTGAGGAAGGGTTTATCCCGAAAGCGCTAACTCGTTTTTTATTATTAAAGAACTTTGCAGCATTTTACTCCAGCAGTGTCCTGTTGCTTTTGTTTAGGGTATAGGACACCCCACACTGATATGGGTGCTCATGTCAACCACCAAGGAGAGGGGTACGGTCTTAACTAGAAATGCTGTCATTGCTTTTATGGTAGCAAGGGCAAAATTCACATCCTTGGTTGTGTGGTAATGGTCTATCTGATCTGGATGATGGCTGTGTATTGAATGGACTCAACACCAATGGGGAATGCTTGCTATTTGTCAGGCATGGAGGGGAAAAAAAACATAGGAATGAGATGCTTGGGAAGAACGGATAAGGTAATTATTTTGTGGCAGATGTCATATAGCATTTTGAAAGAGGTATTTTTGGGAGGGGGAACTTGGATTTAAGTCATGTAGTGGGGCTAGGTGATAGGAAGGGGCATTGTGGGAGGTCTAGATTATTACATCATGTTTTGGTTGTACGTGATAAGGTAATAAAGATATAAGGCATGATGTTAAGAGGCAGATATGGGCCAAGGTAGTTGAGTGCCTGTGGTATTTCAGAACATAGGTTCATAGGTAATAACAGTATTTTTGGTCTAGTTACGCTGTAAAGGGGGGGGGCATTATGAGTGACTCTACTGATGACAGGGATGACCTTCTTCATTGGCTATTGGATAGCAATGCTTAAAGCCATAGTAAAAAGATATGTCTCAGCAACTGTACCTTTTAATTATGATGGAAACTCAAACAGCATGACAAAAATGATAAAAATAGGGTTGACATTCATATACTAGGATGGAGCAGAAAGCATAAATTGAATATAGCAGAGGAACACACAAAGCTGATTGACAACATTGTTGGATATATTATTATGCAGTGTGAGAAATCTGGAAAGGAAGACTGTGTAGCTCAACTAGCGATGTCTGATGGTTTAATAGGGTGGCTGGAAATTGTCTTCACAGAAACCTGCAACAATGATGAATGCTTGTGACATGCATTTTCCAGTGTATAGATTGTTTAAGTATGAGTGAGAGGGAAAGGACAGGGTGAGATATGAGAGAGGGGGAAGTACAGTGGTATACTATATGAGGGAGAATCAAAAATGGGAGTAAAGAGGGGGACAAATGCCACACCATGATGGGGAAGAAGAAGTACTGAGGATCAGACCCTTGAGTAAGCACACTTATGGGTAAAATGGAGGTGGGGGAATGATAAGTAATTGGTGGAGATTAGAAATGAGTACAAGGAGAAGGAAAATCAGTCATGTCAGACAGGAACTTGCCAGTTGATTGAAAGTATCTAAGCTCCATGCTGATGACAGAAAGTTTTTTTTTTTGGGGGGGGGGTTCTTGTGGCAGCTTACCATCTGCTACCAAGTACTTCCCTGAATTCTCTGGGTGTCTTCACCAGTGGAACCCCCCCTCCAAATCATAGCCAGAAAGCCAGATGGCATAACTGGTGGGATGTGACAGGGTAGTGGGAATTCTGGGCTTGGAGTCTGGCAGGAGTAGGTTGACCTGCTGTATCTCATACATACCTCATTAGAAAGATTTTCTTCTTGCATCCTAACCTTCCCAATCAGTGTCCTATAATGACATCTGAAAGGTAGGCATACAGATGGGTGTTTGCAACATGGCAGGCAGAGCCATAACTAAGGTGGGGTAAATGGGCCTGCCACAAATACAGGCTGTTAAGGTGCCAAAAAGCGTGTGACTGGATTATTGTCATTGATTAATTGAATGCAGATACTGCATTTGCATCAGGGCTAAAGCTCTGTGTGGTAGTACATGTGCAGTTATATTAGGAACATAGAACATTAGTTATTTTGTGGCCATCAACAGAGGGAAAAACTTTTTTATTTTGGCTCCTCAAACTTAAATTGGGGGTAGCTCCAGTTCAGAGAACTGGAGAGGGCATCAGATCAGCAAACTACAGTTCTGTTGCAGCACTACCTCCATTATGACACATCCTTCAGACTCTGCCACTTTTCTGCTACCTCTGCCATCTGCTCAAGGTTCCAAAGGGGTGTGACATCAGGCATGCCTAATATGCTTAAATACCGTACTCCATAAATAGGCAGGCAGACATAAGCCTTGTCACTCCTCCCCATCTCATCCTCTTCTCATTAGTGCACGGTTCTACTAGTCAAACCCAGGACATCTGAGTTATATTCAATGCTTTATCTATTTACATCATGGATTCAGGGGTTAAATAAGGTTTTGGGTCATGATGATTTCAAAACATTAGTGTGTTATTGATCCAGAAAAGACAGAATTCTGAAAATAGTCTTAAATAATGTTGGGTGAGTAAGGAATGTCAAGACTAAAGTAGTAATAGTAGATGCAGATTGTACTGCTGTTTAAAGTGGAATTGAGTCTCAGACACTAAGGTCAATCAAAACATTGGGGGCTTAAGGCAATGGATTATGTTGAGTTGCTGAAGTTGGAAAATACTGAATAATCAGACTGGAAGCTTAATGTAGATGTGAACAATTCATATGAAAGGTAAGATGTTGAATGACCAGGCATATAGACAATGGGTTATGGAACAGTCCAAGATAGTGAACAGAAGAAGAGCAGTGTGGATATTTAGATATGTGAAGCAAGCAATTAGAACACATGGCAGGACATATGTGAAGAGGAAAGCATGGGGTGAGTGCATAGAGGAAGAGCAATGCAAGGAAGGAAGCAACAGGGCAATGATGGTAGGGACGGCAGAAAACATGCAAGTCAAAAGGGAATTGGAAGAAGAAATCATGTACGCATGTATTTTTTAAGTATACTGCAGGGTGGTTGAAGAGGGAAGAGGAGAAAGTGTGACGGGGAGAGACAGATATGGCCAGGCTATATAGTAATGTCAAGGAGATCATGGGAATGAAGAACACACACAGATACTGAATGAATACTTCACTTTAACCTTCACAATGACAAGTGAAGGTATGGTGCCAAGCTGACCGTGATCTTAGGCAGAGTGGCAAAAATACTGGACAGAACCAAGGATAAGGAGGAAAGGAACCAGCATGTAGAATATGAGTTCACAAGGATCTTACAGGCTGCCTTTCAGGATCCTCATGAAACTGGAGAGTATGCTGATAGAGCCACCAATAGAGGCCTTCCACAGACCACAGACAAGGATACAGCAACAGGACCGCCCTCTTATAAGACAGGAAATGGGTAAAATCTGGGAAAATACAAGGGGAATAGGTGATTAACTTAGGATAACTGTCAACGAATGTTATGTTAAAATCTTGAGGGAAAGACTGTTTGCTTTCCTGTATGGAAACAATTTTCAGGGCATAACCAACATTGTTCATGTCTGGAGGAATCTGTTTGTCAAACCTGATCAAGCTTTGCCTGCACCGGTGGTGCAGAGGGATAAAGCCTTAACTATGGCCGGACAACCCAAGTTTGATTTGTGACTCAAAAGCTTGACAGCACAGATGGAAGGATGGGTATGTTCCTGCTGTGGGAGACAGGATAGGTCACAGCTGGCTCATGTCATCACATATGACCCAATCACTACTGAAGGGCAAGAACAGTGTCAAACTGATAGGGGCTGATGAAGAGGAGACATAGTTGTAGCCATACATTAGAGTGATTATGAAGAGGAGACATAGATGTGTTCACCCATTAGAGTGACAGTAGCCATTATCAGCCATGTTAAATAATGCTTGCAGACTATTGGAAGGGCATAGGCTGTCTATAATGGTGTAGGTGTCCATGTCACTAGACAAGGGGAAGGTTAGAATTTTGTACAATGTAGCTCTCATTTCCATGGTGCTGGTAAAAACAAACTTCCCAGTGTTTGTCTGGATGATGGAACCTATGGATGGCTCTCAGCTCAGAGAATCTGAGGGAGGACTCCACACTTCTAGAGAAAAAAATGGTCTCACATCCACAAAGGGGGGGGGGGGGGGCTATATGGTGAGCAGGCAGGGAGGAAGGGAAACCCCTAGGTAAAAAAAAAATATCTAAATGTATGAGTGAATGAATTAAAAGGTGACTTGGCAGTGTACTGCCAGTATATGTGGTCCACCTATACTTTGGCAAGGCCTTTGATTTGGTCCCACGCAGGCAGATAATGTAATAACTGTATGGCTTTGGTAAGGTGGGAGACAGGCAATCTGGACAGTAGAACAGCAGACCATAGAGTTTGGGTAGGGATTTCATTATCAGGAATGAATAATAAGAAGTGGAGTGTGGCACACTGATCTTTACAGACTGATAAATGAGTCAGCATGTTCATTTCAGACATATCTGAGAACAGAAAAAGGATAAGCTTATCTGTGGATAAGACAAAGATAGGTGTAGAAGTGGAGAATTGGTAGGTGTATAAAGAAAGATCTGGAATGTCTTTCTAAGTCACCAGACCAATGGTTATTGAAACAAATGAAAAGTACTCCAGCTGGGCTGCAGCAACCCTGATGTGAAGCACCAGCTGACAGTGTTGCTGAAATAAGCAAAATAGGCCCTATGTGGACTAGACAGCTATAATCAGGGATAATGCTTTTCAAAAATTGCTGCAATTCACTTAAAAAGTTGATAGAACACCAGGCATTTTCAGAAGTATGAAACTCTCAATACTTGCATTTATTGACTAACTGTACTACCTGGTGATTTACTAGAAAATCAAAAATTTTATGAAGGATATGTCAAAACTGAAGCAAACTCAGAGAATGTTCTGCAAAATCAGACAGTTGGAAAGTATGTAATGCAGATGAGAAAGGGGTGATGGCGTGGCTGTGGAATGTTAGAAATTCTATGAAGGCACACATCAAAGGCTGATTTTTTTGTTTCTACTGAGGGAAAAGTGTAGCATAATGTAGCATTACTATGTTATTTAAGGTCTACTTCAGATGAGCAAAAACCCATATGAAAGAATCTGATCAACAAAACTGCACAAGAATGAAAATTTAAAATCCCAAATTGCACATAATCGAACACTGCTCCCTGGACATCTCAGAGCAATACATCAACTAACCTGTTACTAAAAACAAAGTACAAACCTTCCAGTATACTTACATTATAAAATAACTCACCCTAAACTGCAATCACAATATCCCACAACTAACACTTCCCATAACTCTTTACAAACTTAAACAGTAGCTAAACATTGCATTGCCGATCTAACCACAAGTAAGAAATAAAAGACTGCAAATATTTTTATTCCTTTGTTTTTACAGGGAGGCAAGCCCCCCTGCACCCCACACACCCACCGTAAATTAAATATACCATCTCCAAGATCGCTCTGTCTTACACGTAAGTAGCCTATTTTTTATTATGTGCAATTCAGAATTTCAAATTTTCGTTCTTGTGCAATTTTGTTGAATTCGTCTTGATCATGTCAGAATCCTTCTTATGGGTTTTCGCAAATCTGAAGTAGATCCATTACTGAATTTGGTTTAGAGCTACATTTTTCTATAGATGACTCCATCCATACTCTGTTTTTTTTGAAATCTTCAGTAATATTCTTCATCACATAAAATACTGCCAAATTCCCACACTGCATATCATTTACTGGATATAATGCTATATGTTAACGAACTTCAGAAGACAAGAACAGCTAACATTATGCAATAAAATACAATGCAATGCAATGTAACAGATGCAGGTGATGTAGCGCATTCTGTCTGCCCAAAAATTATAAAATATTCCTTATAATTATTCTATGGTTATAAGTTATTGCAAAGTAAATGAGGACTCAAAGCAGATTGTATGAACTCCTTTTGCTGATAAGAAATATTCTAAAGTTTGCTAGTTCTTGTAGATTGCAACAGTTTTAAATTCTGAAACTGTTCAAGTCCTGAAATAACATTACTGATACATGAAAATGAGGACTTCATTAAGTCAAAGGCTGCTATGTGTCAGAGTATTCTTTTTTCACTGTGGTATGGCAGTCCTGAAGTTAGCATATATTTATTTATTGATTGATCAGTTAATTGCTTGATTACTTTAGTTGGCTGTGAAAGTCTGAATGGTGAAAACCCCCTTTTCAGCAGAGGCCCAGGGAGAAAAGCTCGATGGCATACAGAGAGAAAGTAATATACATATGAGAACACATTATGTCATCGATCGTAATGTTGGCAAAAGCAGCAAGTGCTGTTCACCAAAATTACTTTTGATGATTGGAGTTCATGTTTTTCTCCACTGTTTACAACCTCAGAGTTGGTATATATAAGTCCAGGGGTGTGCCCCCTACAAAAACAACATTTTTGAGTTGTTCATCGAAGGTGGTTTCAGCAAACAGCTAGTGTGATGAATCATTTGAGCATACAATAATGAGAAAAAAGCAATGATTGAACATGCAATTATGGGAAAACAGAATCATTGACAAGATTTATAAGAATAGTCGGTCTACAAACATAATATAATCATGATGCAAGTAATAGAATGATAAGAGAAATCATTCAAAGGTAGATCAGTAAGAGTGTTTAGACAAGCAAAGTTTAGACATATAGTATTTTATAATAACAGTGTATGTGGCCATGTACACATCAGCTAAGATAGAAAATTACTGGCCAAGTAGTCATTTTAAAGCAAGTTGGGAGAGTGTAGATAAGGATAGTTTAGAGGGATTAGCTAGGTGTGGTGCAAGAGCAAAGTCACGGTGCCTATTGGTGTTCATAGGATCACAGTATCATAGGAGATTACTAGGCTATGAACCTGGAGGTCATTTTAAGCCTAGCAGTTTCAACCCAATGTAATACCATAGAAGCACTAGTCAATACACAAGACTGCATTTAGTGATGACTGCCCATGCCCAAGAGGGGTATGGGCACTATCCCTGTTAAGAATTTACAGTGCCCCATCCACTCGACCAGGTTCTCCTTTAACAGTGTCATAGAGGTGCTCTGTTACATGAAATGGTAGCCTGTTCTAAAGACATGGCAGCTGCTGGGAGATAAATCTGTCCCTCCAGCATGTCCTATTTAAGTCACAGGCCATATATAAGTCCCTGGAATGGGTAGTCCTACACCCATTTGATTTACAGATATGCAGTGAGTTCATTAGGTTTGGGTCTTGGGTTGCTATGTAGGCCAGACCTAAGTCTCTCCTAAGAAGTCTATACAATGCAGATTACATGCATATTAATCAAGTGACCTATGTGGAAAGCTTTCCTTATAATGGTAGACACGTGGTGGTCGAAGTTAAGGTTGATGTCAATCTGTGATCCCAAGTCCCTGTTCACTTCATGGGTACTTAGAGTATTGTTGTTGATTTGGTAGTGTGAATGAACATTGTGCCAAAAGGAATGCTGATGCATTACTTTGCATTCAGTTTGAGATCATGATTAATACACCGGTCATTGGTCTGTGAGACTCTCCTGGAGTATACTGACATCATTTGGGGATTCAATGACTGCACCTAGTTTGCAGTAGTCTGTAAACTTGGTCAGCCACAATCTTTCAGTTTTGACCTGAACTTCTGAGAAGTATATACCAAACAGTAGGTGGTCCAGCACTGACCCCTGTGGCACCCCACTGCTAACAGGTCTGCTGGTGGAATCACCTACTTTGATAGCGTGTATCCTGTTTTTGAACAAGCTGGCAACCCATCTTACAATGAAGGGGTTTACATTCAGTTTGCTAAGTCTGTTGGTTCATAGGTTCATAAGTTTGTACTAGGCTATCAGCCCTAGGGCCTATACAAGCCTAGCCATAACAATTTCCTGGCTATTTCTTTCCACAGTATTTACTTCTCTGGACCCCTGTCTAGCAGGGTGACTGACGTGATCCCTGGGGTGAATTTCCTAACTCCCATCCAATCATCAAGGTTCCTTTTGAAGAAGGCCAAAGAGGTGCTCTGCTTGACATGTATTGGCAGCCTATTCCAGAGTATGGGGAGTATCTGGGTCAGGAACCTATCCCTCCAGCATGTTTTGTTCATTGTGATGACAAGGTTTAGATCCCTGGAGCATGTGTCTCAGAGGGATTGGGATTCTTTAAGTGTAGCATGTCCAACAGCTCTGGGTTTGACATGGCCTTGTATGTTAAGCAGAGATCTACTCTGAGTAGACAATATGCGACAGGTCAGCATAGGGCATCTGCTTTAGGCCTGCGATTCTTTTAGTGAGGTATTTCTGCGGCCTTTCCAGTTGTTGCAGATGTCTTGAGAGGTACATACCAAACGGGGCACTGTATTCTATAATGGGTCTAATGAGGGATGAGTACAGTGGGAGAATGACCTCCATTTTGTGGATGAAAAGCCCTTAGTGATGAAGTGTGCCACATAGAAGGATTTCCTGACTGTTGTGGCAATGTGGTTATTGAAGGTGAGACCACTGTCCACCTGTGTCCCTAAGTCTCTTATCACACTTTCAGTGTTTAGTGTACTGCCACCTATATGGTAATTCATGGGAACATGGTTTTTCCCAAAGGGGATAACTATACATTTCTTGCCATTGAGCTTGAGCCCATGGCTCTGGCACCAAGCATCTGTTTCTGTAAGGTTCCTTTGTAGAATATCCACATAATTTGGGGATTCAATAATGGCTCCCAGTTTTCACTCATCTGCGAACTTTGTTAGCCAGAGTCCCTTAGTGTTGGCCTGTACTTCAGAGAAGTAGATGCCAAACAAGAATGGTCCCAGGACTGAACCCTGAGGTACTCCATTCGTCACTTGTCTGGAGCTGGATTTGGAGTCGGATACTTTTACAGTGTGGGTTCTGTCAGTGAGCCAGTTGGCAATCCATCAAGTGACGTAGGGATTAATGCCCAGCTTAGTAAGTTTATCTATAATTCCAGAGTGGGGGATGGTATCAAAGGCCTTGGCGAGGTCCAGATAGTCTGTGTGGACCACCTTACCCTTTTCCACAGCTCTGGAGACTGATTCAAAGAAGTCAGTCAGGTTCAGGAAACAAGATCGGCCCTTCACAAACCCAAGCTGCATGGGGTCCAGTGTTTAAACGTTGCCAATGTCTTTGTTTATAAGTTCCATGGCCTTGCAAATCAGGCTCATCAGACTGATGTGGCGGTAGTTCCTGGGATCCAAGGTGGATAACCCCTTGTGGAGTGGGATAACTGTAGTTGTGCGCCACTCAGTGGGCATGAACCTGAGGTGAGGCTATGATTAAACATGACATTTAGGTGAGGTGCCAGTTCATTTTATAGTTCATGTAGTACACAGCCCATGGATGCTGTATTCTTAGCTTTGCAGATTTACCAGAATTTGGCAGTCTTTCAGTATTGAGAAGGGCCCTTTTGGGGGTGAGAGGGGGTTGAAGTTTGCACTGAATCGATCTGCCAGGATCAGTATATTTAATGCCATTCTGTTGTAGCTCAGATCAGATCTGAGCATTGCCATTTAGATTCTTGGCATAGCTATAGAATGCCTTGTGGTTGTCTTTGGAATCTTTGGCAATTTTATTTTCATAACTAGCTTTGAAGGATTTTATGAGGGATCTCAGCTTCTTACTGAGGCTGGTAAGGGAGTTTTTTGCATCCTGGGATTTTCTTCTTTTCTGCAACAGTTTCTTCCTTTGGTTGTAAAGTTTGTTTATGGCAAGGGACCACCAGATTGGCTTCCATTTTTTGGAGAAGAGTATCTTGGTTCTATTGGGAATGGCATGATTCATGCATGAGTGGATGTGCTCGAACAGTGCCTTAGTGTAGGATTCAGCAGTCGAACTTTCAGTTCCCATGTGCATGGGTGTCATGAAGTTTGTCACTTCTGAGTTGAGTAGCATGAAGTTAGCTTTGGAGAAGTTTTTTACAGAGGTTTCCTTACAGGGGGATGGGGGTGGGATGTGGATGTCAAGAGTGATTAGCTTATGGTCAGACCTGACCAATGAGAGGGTGACCATTGGTGTGGAGCATCGATTTACCATGTTGGTAATGACCAGATCTAGGATATTGGAGCCCCTTGATGGGACAAAGGATTAGTTGATCCAGGGCATTGGACTTTATGAATTCCAACAACCGTTGGGCAAAGGTGTTGGTACACGAGTAATTTTCCCACTTAATGGCAGGGTCGTTGAAATCACCCAGTATTAGGGTGTTTGGTTGTACCTTAATGTTTTCCAGTATGTTTAGAAAGGTGTAGTGAGAATCTTGGGGCATGGTGGGGGATCTGTAGCAAGCTACAATTTGGATTGCAGTCTTACCTAGTGTTAGTTGCACCTGGAGAATTTCAGATGCATTGTTGTGTTAGGCAACTAGTATGGTGTTGTCTATATCCTTGGTGAATATGGACACTCCTCCACCTTTAGTGTTTCAGTCCTGGTTTGGTGGCCGAAAAGTGTGGTAAGAGTTGCAGCCTGGTATTGCAGGAGTGTTTTCTGGAGCGTTGAACCAGGTCTCAGTTACTGCACAGATATCAATATTTTTAGGAGTGCCTCGAGAGAGTGCATTTTGAGGTTTAGACTTCTAGCATTGAGTAGCATTACCTTCAGATTTTGCATGCTTGTACCTGTTACGGTGGTAGTTTTGTCCTTTGAACTTTGCCTAAAAACGGCACTATAGGGGTGGCAAGAGCCTTAGCCAGTAACCTGAATCCCAGGGGCGACAGGTGCAGACCATCTCTGACAAAGCATTGTGGTCTATCAATCATGTTGTCCCAGGCAGACAGATACTGGATCCCCTTTGAATGACACCAGAAGCTTAGCCAATTGTTGAAGCCAGTCATTTTGTCCTTATACTGTGGTATCATTCTGGGCAAAGGAAGGATGCTACTCAGGGCTAAGGTCATACCTGCCTGGGCCACATGATCTGGGAGCTCTTTTATGTCTCTTTTCATGTAATTCAGGGAGGTACATCTCAAGTCATTCACTCCAACATGGACAATGACAGAGTCATATTTGTACTTGTTGTGGATTGACTTAAGTGCATGTGTCATGTGGTGGATCCTGGCACCCGACAGGCAGCTGACTGTAATTTTCTCCTTGCTCAGCCTGGTGAGTGGGACATCAGTATGCCTGACTATAAAGTCGCCTATGACTAAAGTGTTGGGTACGTTGTCTTGCCTTAGGGGCTGCTGTTGTGTGGCACACTGGTGTTGTGAGCTATGTGACACTTTGGTTGTGATTGGTGTTTGTTTGCATTTCAGCTTTGGAGGTCCTTGTTGCTTGGGCAGGTTAATGTTAAGGGTCTCCACATATGTGGGTTTAATGTTGGAGGCTGTTGTCTGGAGCATGTAATATTGGAATGTCCCAGATGACAGCATACACAGCAACAAGCATACTTTCATTTTCAGGGTAATGGGGTCTCCCTAAAAGATGTGAGCCATGATTTGCTGTGTACTCATTTGGCATGTAGCCTCCAACATTTTTATCAAGCTGTCACATCCCATTCAGAGAACAGGCTAAGAATCAGGCATTGCCAATACTATTTTTTTTTTCAGCTCACTGCCTGTGTCTGTGGTTTCTGCTGCCCTTTTGAGACGGCAAGAACAATTAACAGGAATGTAAAGTTTTGTCCAATATGCTTGCATTGCACTGTTAGTTTCTGTTATTCTCCACGGGTATTTTCTTCTACCTTTTTATTGTGCTGTGCTGCTGGTTATTTTAGAATCACACCTAGGCTGCTCTTGGCTGAATTTGCATGTAGCATGCTGTCATTTGTATTTTGTATACTCCACTCCTCCTGATGTCACAAAGGACTGTACTGAAATGTAAATAGTTGGCAGTGGTTAGTGAATAAGACAGAGTGTCATAATGGTGTGACAGGTGGCACAGAGGTTAATGTTGCAACCTTTAGTGCCTGTGGTACAGGGTTTGATTTCCTTAACCATTATGTTTTTACTGTGAGACTTCAAGCAAGTCTCTTAACCAGACATTGCTCTCAGTTCACCCCTGAAAAAGAACTGTGTGTCCAGTGAGCCTATCTGGTTAACAAATATGTATTATTATTATTATTATTATTATTATTATTAGTGTCTTGACTGTTGTGCAGATTCTTTTGGAACCAGGTCCCTAGTCTCATTTAGAGGATATCATCAGTGAAGAACCCACTAATCTAGGAGATCCAGCTGCCATCCACTCATTCCTGCCTCATTCAACTGACTTGTCAAGTGCCAGGTCTACTACCTGAACCTCGGTTACCTGCAGTTCAGTAAGGCAAACATCTATGCCATCAGAACTTGCTATTTGCTTTGAAATCTTTGACAAATTTTAAAATGTTTTAGTAGATAATGTAGTATAGCATAGTGTTTAAGATGTTGTGGTCTCAAACCAAAGACCTTTATTTGAGTCACACATTTCCCAATCTCTCAGGTCTTCCAGTGGAAGTGCATTGACTATTCCACTGGAACCTCCTGATTAACAGAATGGATAAAAGCAGATGGGAAATTATTTTATAGTATGGTGTATTTATAGGTTCATAAGTTCATAAGAGACCAAGAGCCAGCCCTAACTAGCCTGGCCAGTTTTACCGAAATTTTATCAAATGTTCTATCCATAGGGGCAAGATAACAAGGGTCAGCAAACAGTGTTTTGACAATATTTACAGACTGCCTCTATCTATAAAGGACATGGGCACCATGCCAGGAGTGAATCTGTGATTTTCTATCCACTGGCCCAGATTTCACTTGAAGATGGTCAGGGAAGGGCTCTGCTTCATGTGAATAGAAAGCTTGTTCCAGAGGATAGGCAATCTCTGGGACACATAGCTGTCAGTCCAGCATGATCTATTCATGTCAGAGATCAGTTCATTTCAGACTTATAAAATTATATTTTATATTTCTTTTATTCTAAAGTCATGCCTACTTTCTTTGACATATGTCTAACAAAGGAGTTGATAAAAATAACAAAGTGGAATGCTTCTATAGTTTGAAAGGATTACTATCAAAATGTGGAAAATCGAAACATTTTTCCACAAAATAATGGACTTAACTGAATTTGATAATACTGAATTACCAAAATGTCTTAAATGGTAACTATGGAATCAACATTCGAACACCGGAAGTTCCAATGTCAAACGTCCGTGTTACCTGAAATGTTTTTGCTGTGTCCCCCACACCCCCTGCATATTATATATACCAACTCCGAGATCACAGTACAGTGAGGAAAAGGGAACATTTCCCAATCTGCATTGTACCACAATCTCAGTTCAAAATGTCAGCTTCATATTAGCGAATGTGTGCTCAGTCGTATATTTTCAGTTTGATATTACAAGCATTGGTAGAACACACGTTTGACCAACCTGTTTTCATCAAACTGGATTTCCACATCTTGATTGCAAACCTATATATATATATATATATATATATATATATATATATATATATACATAATTCCAAAAGAAAAGACTAGGGATAAACTCCTTACCTGTGTTTTCAAGAATCAAAGGAAAAAGATTCAGATTTCTGAAGTTAAGGTGGATGGTTGAGAAGTCACCTGTCCACAAGATATTAGAAGAGCCTTTAAGAACTTCTGTAGAAATTTAGTTAATGAAATCATCATTCTTACATGGGAATAATCCCAGTCATTACAGTCTTTTTTAGCGAATGCCAAGATACTCACATTAGAGAGAACTCAGTTTGAGATCTTCGTAATTTCAAATCTCATAAAAAGAGGTGGTTACGGCTCTTTTAAAGATGCCAAAAGGCAAGGACTCAATGACCTGATGGCCTTAACACAGAATTCTTCAAACTACATTGAGAAGACCTGGTCCTAGCCTTACTGAGGCATATAGGACTGTTCAACTGAGTGCTGCTATCCCGTTCTCTTTCTGTTTCTCTCTGCTGTCAAAGTCATTCCCAAACCTAATAAACATCCACAAAATTGAAGTAAATATTGCCCTATATCCCTAACAATCACCTAGAAATGTATGCACAGATTCTGGGGAACAGAATGGAAGCATTCCTAATCTTGCATTACATGCTTAAGCAGGCTGTGTTCCTGGATGATCAAGTGCAGACTGTCTGAGGACATTGTTCACACTGCAGGCACAGCATCCAGAGGCAGGTTAAGCAGTGGTAGATTTTGTCGATTTCACAAAGGCTTTTGAGTCAATCTGCTGGGCTTACCTCTGAAAAGTAATGGAGAACATGGCCTTCCTGTGTGACTTCAATCTGGCTGTTGTACTCTTATCTAATGTCCTGTGTCCTTATCAATGGGCTACGGTTGGATCAGTTCTGAATAGCAAAGGACACCAGGAGCACTGCCCCCTTCTTCATTCCTCTTATAGTGCTAATAGATCCCCCTGAAATTATGATAAACCCCACATACCTGAATTGTCAAGACAACACATGCCCACATACATAAAAAGATAAACACACTTGTACACACACACACTGGAGGCCTTATGATGCCTTTGTTTCCTCCATGTGTGCTTTAGTTATTTAAATTTCTTACCAGCTAGGGAAAATGCTTAACTTGTTTCAGTCATAACCTGGAAGGTTACCACATAGGTTCATAGATTAGTACTAAGCTAACTGCCCTTGTGAGCAATTGGAAGCCTAGCCAATTATCCCTTGTGAGACTCAAGTCCTGCACCTTGTGTTGTAAGGCAAACACCTTAACCATTAGGCCACCCTCCCAACCATGTCCCTGTATACACAGCAGGACAGTTCCTATCTGGGCAATTGCATCCTCTGAAAAAAAGTGAAAAACGGCAAGGAGAAAAATATGTTTTAAGGTTCCTGTTACAGTTGCATAAAACTACCATTTTGTACCTGAAACACTTAACATTTTAACTTGATAAGGAAGAACAAAATCAACTTACATTCTACAATAGTGAACTGTTATTTTGGCAAAACAGTTTAAGTCCAGTTCTTTGCACTGCTTCTAAAAATTATTTTATCTGCAAAATCTTAACTTTCCATAAAAAAAAATCCTATTGTGGCCACTTGAAAATGTAGCAACTGTACTGGGAAAACATATCACAAGGCCTAGTTGCCTTACTTTCCATTATATAGGGAGCAATTATATCTAGAGCAAAGTAGCTCCATTTAAGAAACATATGTAGTAACACTATATTAATATGAGCAGCAAGACGTGTTTACAGGTGAATTGGTTACAGATAATGCCTAAGGTTCAGAAATGAAGAGCACAATGCATTATGTGAATGTTTGTCTTAGGCACCATGCAAGGTGGGGCAGTTTCAGAGACACGGGTAGCATCATCTCACAACCTGGCAAACCTGCAGGGTTGGCACTTTATGCAAATGACCATATAGCGATATGGAAAAGAACAACATTATGGTAGTGAAAATAATTGCAAATGCAAATGAGGGTAAATAACATGGTGCTGTGATTCAGAAACATAAAAACTGAGCAGCAAGACACATCTGCCAGCAAATATTTACACCATGACTTTTTGTTGATCAGAGACAGAGACCATGCTAAGATCCTGGAGTAGCATCTTCATTAGCTGAACAGAATATGTTAGGGGCACGGTCCTTACAGTCACTATCTATGATGGTGCACATGACAGATGGATATGATGGTACCTAATGTACCATCACCTCCATGAAAGGGACAAAGTCAAATGCTATTGCGTGAACAGAGATACTATATGGGAACTCTCAGGCATCTATTGCCCTAGCATGGGATCTCATGAGATGGATGGAATACAATGCTTTATGGGCACTAAGATATGCATAGCATTCAGTGATCTGGCTACAGGGCCTTCCAGTAGCCATCAGGGAACACAGTGGGCACATCACAGATGTCTGTTTCATGAGAACTACACCAATTCCCTGATCTTATACTTCAGTATGTAAGGAGCACATGTGGTTCCTATAAACCAAATAGGACAGAAAGAGCAGTGAGTTGGTGTTTTACACACTAGCCTACTTTCCTGAGGTTCTAGGAGTGACTGACTGCACCCACACAACCACCAACTCCCTTGTCATGTGCATGGATAGTGCTATGTCAACTTGAAGGGTTTCCATGCAGTCATCTGCCAGCTAGTGACCAATGTGCAGGGTATTATATACAATATATCTGTGCACCATCCATGCAGTTCTCACAGTTCCCATATCTAGCACGTCAGACATACTCCAGTAATTTATACCCTGGAGGACACCAATATGTAACCTATAGAGAACAGCTTTGATGCAATACAACACCATGTAATTACAGACCTGCAAAGTTGTTGATCATGTCCTTGGGTAATTAAAGACCCATTTCCACTGCATAGATTCCTCTGGTGATGTGAACCGCAGTGACATATTTGCTGTCTGTGCAATTCTGCACAACATAGAGGTACACAGGCAACTAGAACAAGACATCACCATTGGAGGGCTGTACAGAGAAGAGCTAATGGTAGAAGAGGTTAAAGAGGCTTAAGAGGATCTGGCCACAGAGGAAGACAATGTGAGGCAAAGGTGGGTGCAATATGCTGCAACACTGACAAAGAAGCAGCAGTTGGTCCTCAACTATGGATCAGAATAGAAACAACAAAGATTAAAACTGATGCATGCAATACCACAGTGGGGGAATGCTGTAATGTGCATTGACTGACCATACTATGCATCACACATTACTGAACTGTACATCACAGCAATGAGGGCAGGGCACAGCTGTTGTCATTTGCACATGGGGGAAATAGCACAGTGACCAGGATCAGTAATGGACATGTTGGTAGAAAGGGGGAACTTAAGATGTGGAAGAGAATGAGTGTCATGGCTGGGTGACTGACTGAGCTGTCTATAGAAATCAGTGGGAAAGCAGTGCTTCCTGGGGTGTGGATGTCCAGTTGTAGGAGGTACTAGCTCACCATGGGCTCCAGGGGACACAATATCTGTAGATGTTATTGCACTCTGCTTATCTCGCTGTTACAGGGGTTATGGACTTCAGGTGAGAAAAATATAGACCATGAATGTCCTCAGCCACTGGTGCATCCCTTCTGAGGAATGGCATGAGCACCAACACTAACAAGAAGAAAAAAGTAAATTGCAAGACCCCAACTGCCTGGCTATGCCATGTACATCATTGCCACATATGCTATGTCTGTGAGGACAGCCATGCTGTGCTGTACCATGCTCAACACTTCTAGGTGGTGTGGAGGAGTAACAGCAAGTGAACTTAATCTACCTATCTTGTAGGGTGCATCCACAGTAGAGGCAGATTAATATTTGGTGACTACAGAAACAGCATCAACCCTGGCACATGCAGGCAGACAGATGCATGGAGGCAGTGGATGCACTAAAATGCCTGTCCAACATGCCAGTCAGTTGAGTCATGTATTGCATGGATCATGTAGTTCATCACATAGGCCCCAAAGTACACTGATCATAATGGTAGTTGCATCCACCTCTACCTGGCTGATTGACCTACACATCTATTGTGCAATGCCTATTGCGGCATCCAGTTCAGGCAATGAGTAGGAGCCGTGGCACTGACAGCAACTCGCCGTACATAACCGCTGTCTCTGCACTTTGTGGTGGTACCACTGCCCATTTCTAGCACATGAGCAGGGCATGAGTGTGCTTCCTGTGTAGGAATGTTGGGCATGACTTATCTTTGATGGTAACGGCAGAGGTGGAGGCAAATTCCACAGGTTGAAAAGCTGTGTCACTGTATGAGGATAATAGCAAGCACTTTTTCAGTTACCATTGTTGACAATGGCACTGTGCAAACAGAATGCATTAGTGTTAGGCTGCCATAATCAGTCTATAATACAGCATTGCAATAAGACAGTGTTGCATTACAGACTTATCCAGCACTGCAGCCAAGCATTCCTATTCCACAGCAGATGACCCATACCATAGCACCTGTGAAAGCAGATATATATGTATCCACATGTAATACTGCAATACTACAGATATGTAACAGTCCCACTTCCTGGTGCTACAACAACAGTACAGGTATTAGTGAATGCATAAAATGTAAGTACATGTACCAAGTAATGCCAGTCTTTGTGCCTGCTTCCCAGAAGTGACTGTAGGTGACAAATGGTGGTGCTGAGCATATGTGAGCTCATGTCAAAGGCATTCTACATCAACATGATGCTGACTAAACCTATTGCATCTCCAGCAGAGACATAGGATTCCATATTCAGGCCTCTACCAGATATCAGGCACCTTTTACTCTGTCTAGACAGGGACACCAGGAATTCCTCCATGTTAATGAGAGTAGTATGTGAGGATGGACACCACCTGTGTCCATAATCTCCCATACAATGATGTGGGCCTTGATGCAATCATGCAGAATAATATCAATGACCTTAGGATGAACCTTGTAAGGTGATCTTCGGACCATCAACTGCATCGACATCTGGAACTAGTTCAGGATGCATACATTCCTAAAAGGCCCAGTAAGTCTCATTTCAGCTCAGAATCCACTGTTCATACTCACAGAGAGCCTGCAATAGCACTTCAGTCTCTACCTAGAAGAACTTCTCAAAGTGCTTCTCCTTCTATTGCACCATGTATCTACCTGTAACTGTGGATGTACAATTATGGTCTGTGAGCGGGCACAAAAATATACAGCATTATCTGTACCAGTCATGCACCACTCGGCAGCAGCATTCACAAAAGGTGTATGCCTACCATACACCAGTATTGTAAGCTACTTCTCCATGGTTGCCAGGTAGGGTAGCATGAGTAAGGATTGTTTTGTTACATGCACTGTGTCATCATCCTACACTGGCATATGCCCAAAAAGCACAGTCAATGTGTGTCTTAAATACTCACCCACACCCTCTATGAATTATTAAGTATACCTCCCCTCCCCGTTCATTACATATCACATCTGAGCCACTGTTGAAGAGTCTGTGTATACTAAACCTTCCCTTTCTATCTGAACCACCAACCAAGGGTCGCAGTCCACTTCACACAGCCCCCAGCCATGTATCTGACTGGCCACTGATTCCATGGACCTGAGCCCTGTCTTCTGTAATTCACAATTTCAGCCCTCCATGTATTCCCCATCCCACTGTCTGTCATCAACTTACTATGGAGAACCCCCAACAATAAAAGAAAAGAAAACATACAAATCCAGTCACCCACTCCACCAACTACTGGTCTGTGTACCCTTACCACAGTCACCCACCCCACCAGCCACTGGTCTATGTAGCCTTACCAGAGTCACCCACCCCACCAACCACTGGTCTGTATACCCTGACTACAGTCACCCACTCTACTAACCAATGGTTTGTGTACCCTTAACACAATCACCCACCCCAACCACTAGCCTGTGTACCCTTACCACAATTACCCACCAACCACTGGTCTGTGTACCCTTACCACAGTCATTCACCCACCAGCCACTGTTCTGTGTACCCTTACCACAGCACATGTTCACCACTTACTTACTCTGTAGACCAATGTCATTATTTTCTGCAGAAATCCATCACAGCCCTCCCTGTGCATCACATCCCCATAACAGCAATTTTGCTGTGGAGCAACAATCCCTCCCTCAGTAAAACATATTACAAATATCCTATCACCCTTCCCAGACCTGATACATTTACCACAGCAGATGTAAAGCAGTTATTAACTCTGTAGACTAATGTCATTATTTTATTTTACTTAGACTCCATCCATTATAATATAGAAGATTAGACAGCACTAACAACTAAACTGATAGCCAAAATTCCAACAAAAACAGCAATTTATTAGCAGACAAATATCACCATGTTGAGCCCATTCACCTTTAGTAAAGTCTAGTAAGACTTTATTAGAACAACAGCTCAAATCATACAGTTCATAAAATACAACTTTCTATCACATAATACTGTGATGTCACACTATAAACGAAGCTACGCTAGTCAGCAGTTGTAAAACATTAAGAATCTAAAATAGTCTATATTTATTTATCTATCTATTTTATTTATTTATTTATATTTGTCGACAGGGAGTGTCCAACTCCCATATACAAATATACAAATATATGTGAATATTACAAATTTATAACTATAACCCCAAAAGAAAATCCAAACTGCAGAAAATAAAATCTCAAACTGCACAAACAGCGGACACTCTAAGGCAAAATGCATGGAGGTTTAAGAGGAGAATTTTTTTATCTGATGAAGACCTTTGTTTACATTCGGATGAAAGCACTTATCTTAATAAACCTCTGTATTTTTTGCTTTAGAGTGTGTGCAGTTTGTGCGGTTTGAAATTTATAACTATAATGTAAACAATAACAATTTGCACTTCAGTTAACTGTGTTAGAGTTGTGCTACTGCTTTTTTTTTTTATTATTTTGCACTTTAAAATTATTTTAAAGGTCCACTTGGAAGTGGCTTCTCTAGGTAGTTAGTTTAAGTTGTTTTATGGTAGCATTATAAACTCAAGTAATCTTTTTTGCCTTTTTACATTAAGAAGACTGAGATAGTCCATCTAGTGGCAATAGATGGTGGCCTGGTCTATCTGACTTGGAAAACACATAAGAAAGCTGTGAGTGTAGTTGTTTTGCTTGCCAGAGGACTTAGAAGCCAGTTTCTTGCATTTTAAGTGTCTGTATGAATCTGGAGCATTTGGGCACCCCTTCCTGTCCTGCAGTGGTAGTTAGCAGTGCCATGTATAGTAACAGACACCTAGAAACCAAATTTTCCTATAAACCACCTTTGAATCTGTACTAGTAACTTGGTGAGTATAGAGTAACTATTTTGTGCATTGACTAGTATAACAGCTAGTTTGCATGTTGGAGAACAGTGCCCTTGAATTAATATTATATCACCTAGTGTAGTCTCTAAACCCAAAAGCATCCACTTTTAACCCCTCATTAACCATAGCCTTGTACTTCACCAAATAAAGGACCTAACATCATGGATGTACATTTTCCCAGTTTCTCCATAATCAGCTTGGTGGATATGGGAATATTGAGATAATGTAATAATTGTCTAATGTTCACTGACTTTTGTCATCAAAGAAACAAATACAATATATGAGAATGTATATACTCGTTGTCTCTGGAGACAAAATTCTTGAGTGCAAACACTCATAATAAAAATCTGGTTGTCAGAAACACATATGTGGTACTCACCACACAGAGTATGCACCCCACAGAAAGACCTACTTATGTTTAGGCACTTAAATGCAATCTTCCCAAACCTCAAACAACCTTCCAGACATTCCATCTGCAAAAATTATCCTCTGCAAACTCAAAAACACTCAAGAGCAATGACATTTCACAAACAGCCACAGCCAGTGAAACTACAACTACCAAACCCATAAGCAAGCCTATACACAACCAAGGACTCTAGCCATAGGGGATGCCATTTTATGACATACTAATGCCCCACTTACAAAGCTGAACAAGGAGTAAATAATGATCAGTTGCTTTTCAGAATCTGAGATCTACCAAGTTGCGCATGCACTCATGTCACAGCACCACAGGTACCAGCATGATTTAGTCATATTCCATTCAGGAAATGACCTGAGATGTAGCTCCTTAGATCATGGGAAGAGAGACATTATGGAGCATGAGCTATGTGTCCCAGGCTGGTAGGATTCTAGCACTGAGTAGTATTCTACCTTCTCCAAGGAAAATGCCACAGTGCAAACAGAAGATGATTGACTTTAATAATTAGCTTAGTCTTTGCTGTTATGCTAGCTGGATACAATATTTCTTATCATGCATGAGAACATATTGTCAACAGACCATATTGCTTTGCCAAGGATGGTCTGCACCCATCCCATCTAGGGTTTTGAATATTATTTAAAACATTGTTCTCTCCCATCTAACCTTTTTTAGGCAATGCCAAATTGGCTAACTTTTCAAAATGGAAAAATCTGCCCAAGGAAATCTAAAAGCTCCACTCTCTCTATGCTCTCCTTACCCTGGAGAATGCAGACAGCTGTACAGTTAGAGAAACATGGCTTAAGACTCCAGAGAGTTCCCTGGCAGTGCAAGGTTTCAGTGCTTTCCACACATTTAGACCAGCAACTGCACAGACATGGACTAAGGCTAGAGGTGTCTTGATCTACATCAGAAACATGAATACCTCTACTTTGGTTAAATAGGATGATACACTGGTGTTCCTCCATGTCCAGATTACCACAGACAAAGTCCCATAGCTTAACCTAGCCAGCTATAGATCACCTTCTATGTCCCATGAAACCCATAGCTTATACTTGGACCTATTGGAGACACTCACCATTCAACCAAATAACATATTCATGTAGGACTTAAATTATCTCTCTCTATAAACTGGGAATTCTGCACAACCCCAAATTTGCAGGCACAGAGATTCCTAGACTTTGTAAACGCAAACACTCTGGACCAGTTAGTGCATATGTTTACTAGCGGTACAAACATATTGGACCTGGCACTCACAAATATGGGATAACACTCCACCCACCCCTAAGTGTCATGTCCTCTCTAGTAAGGTCAGACCACAAAGCAGTCTGCATTATAATAATAAAAATCAATTCTGTAACCTCAGCAAACACTGAGACAATTAGAAACTACTCCAAGGCAAACTACCTTTTATTAAGTGAAACCCTGTCAAAATTTCTACCATCTAACTTAATCCCTTGAACTATCAGTAGGGAGCAGGTTTTAGATGCCCTCTCTAAGGCCAATAATATAGTTTCAATGTCTCCTGATAATATTCTACGATGTCTCCTAAATAGCCTGAAATATGACTTGTCAGGGTCATTAGTGTTACTATTCAACTATAGCCTCTGCACAGGCTTCATGCCATGTGAATGGAAGACTACAAATTGTATCCCTCTGCACAAGGGTGAACAATCAATGGATTCTGGGAGTTACAGACTAATTAATCTGACTAGTCTCATATGCAAAGCCATGAAAAGAATTAACATGGGTATGAATAATAATGGCTTGGAATCCTTCAGACACTGGGCCCAACCCAGTCTGGTTTCCTCAAAGGCAGGTCATACTTACTGAACCTGGTGGATTTCTTTAAGAAGATCAGCAAGACAGCAGATGATGGCAAAATGGTACATACTGCCTACCATTATTTATATAAATCATTTGATACAATACCTCACTTAGGCATTGTAAACAAACTCATGGAATTAGGTATAACCCCCTGTGTAACTTAATGGATAGCTAGCAGGCTCACAGACTGGGCCCAGAAAGTTAGGAATGGAAAGACTACTTCCACAAAGAAGCCAGTCACCAGTGGAGTCTAGCATGATTCTGCACTGGGTCTGCTCCTCTTTGGCATCTATTATTCAGAAGTCAAGGGCAAAGTGAATGGCCTCTGGCTAACCAAGTTTACAGATGATGCAATCATAGAATAGATACTAACATCTTACAGGAAGGTCTAACACAGACTAATGACTAGTGCCAAATCCACAGCTTAAAACTCAATGCCAACTAATGCATAACAGTACCCTTTTGGTAGTCAGCTACCCAGGAAAACTACCTCATTGATAAAACACCCCTAAAAGTAGATAAAGTAGTTAGGAATTTGATGATTAATGTAAATAGTAACCCTGCTTTCAAACAACATTTGTCTAAGGTTGTAAGAAAATTATTCTATGCCACTCAACTTGTAAGTAAGGGCATGGCATCTAGCTCTAGGTATTGTGCCATTATACTCAGCCATCATCAGACCAATAATTGATTATATCGACCCCTTCTGTATGGACATGACTATGCAGATGTAACCAACGGAATGTCCACAGAGGTTCCTCACAAAAAAAATATAGGGCATAAACACAATGTCCTATGCAGATCATCTCAAAGCCCTATCTCTATACACTGTTATCTGCTGATTGCTCAGAGGCAATTTATGCCTGACATACAAGGCATCCTTGGATCCCACTCTGATGGACCTTTTCCATATCCACAAAACAAGCAGCACTAGAATGACTAGATCTAAGGATTTAAACTTTGCTTGAGACTTAAATAGGACATGTGGAAGGGACAGGTACATATATCAGAGAATCTCTTTTTTCTGAAATAAGCTTCCCATCCATGTAAAGCAGAGATCTTCCCTACCCCTTTTCAAGGACAAACTGGTCATGTGGATGGTAAACAGGAAGTTTACCCCAGTCTTCCTGGTCTTGACACCTATGTCTCCGATAGACAGAGGCAGCCATTACATCATGCCCTAACATACACCCCTTAAAATAACCTCTAAGACGCAATATATCATGGGATACTTTTGGCAGCATAGCTAGACTTATAAAGGCCCCAGTTGTTGTTAGCCTAGTATACACCTTTTAAGCTATGAATATGCTGGAACAAGATGAAGAGATGTAGGAGCTGTTTGGGTACATCCAACCAACGTTCTGGCTCTGCTATTAATTTCATAAGTTTATACCAAAAGAGCTTAAAGTTGTTTTTTTAGGACCCAGAGTCTGAGTTATTTGTCATCAAATAATTCCTGCTTTAAATTTAGAGTAATGACAGCCTTCACCGCTAAGAAAATAAAACAGTTTATTTTCTAATTAATCTGCTGTTTTGAAGGAGGGGATTCCTAGTGGCAAACAGAGCAGGACTATTCTTAGATACACAATTTCCCATTAATTAAACTGCATGACTTTCTCCTGCCAGCATAGTCAGTGAAGCATAACATTTCTTCAATGAGCTTTCTTTCGACTTTTACATTCCCTACTGATAGTCCATGTGCTGCTTGAAAGATGCAGTTCTACATTAAATGCTTCTTGAAACCAAAGCTGGCAATGACTTTCTATTGACGTAGAAAGCAGAGAAATAGTAAGGGTGCAGGTGGGAATACCCTGCGAAGATAATTTCTATGATACATGCATGGCCATATGGTCACAGGAAGTGTACAGTAATCAGTGCTTCAACTGAACCAAGCTAAACTACTGTAACAGCTTGGAAGACCTGACCTTAGCTAATCATGTATTTCATACACATCTCTCTCTCTCTCTCTCTGTATATATATATATATATATATATATATATATATATATATATATATATATAAATATATATATATATATATATATATATATATATATATACACACAGATATATTTATACATACATGTATACATACAGATGAATACACACACTCACATATAAAGTGTTTATTACATATATATTGTATGATAAATAGATACAACATATTTTAATATCAAACACAAGCAAGCAGCAGTGACAATTAGTTCTAAATATATTGATTTCACATACATAGCTCTGTCAAAGACATGCTTTTCTATTGAGCTTCTGGGTTTACTTCTGACTACTAAGTTTAGTTGCATGATTTCTACCCATGGCAAGTCATCTTGCCCCTGTGTGCCCACTCTGTGCCTTTTTATTATGGCAAAACTAAAAGTTAGACTGGTTGTCAGATTAAGGCTGAGGAGAAGATTTTGACCACACTACTTTTCTTCCATCCTTGAGTCACTATGGCATGATGGCATTTCTGTTAAATGAGCATTCTCTTCTATGAATTGTTTGATGTCCTGTGAGTGCAGCCCTCTACATTGGTTGTTGCCTGGGGCTATAATCCAGTACTTGTATACAGTACTTAGTCCTCCACCCCCCAACAAAAAGACTGTGGTCATTAAATTATTCATTTCCAGAAAAAACAGAGATCTGAAAAATAACGTGAAGCTCTTCATGAATGACAACAATGATGACATACGGTCTGCCACTCTACAGTGTGACCCTGAGAAGAAATGAAAGGGAACTGTGGGATGAAAAGTGAAGCTATTTACATCAGGGAACAACATTCTGACAGAAAAGGCATACTTGGAGTTGGAAGGAGAAGAAAAGTTGAAACATCATCACACCTGTATGAAACTACTCTGCACATGTCAGAGACAAGGTCAATGCCAAAACTAGAAAAAATGATGGTGTAAACAGGTAGGACCTTGAACTTGACAAATTCAGGCTCTATCTTGCTGCTTAATAGTACTGGGTAAAACCACATTTTAGTTTCTAATTGTGGGGGATGCACTTTCAAGAGAAATACCATACTACGGGCAGCATCCAGAGAAGGGCCAGAAAAAATCTAGGGTAAGTAAACAGAACTCCAAGTTATCAGACCCCCAAAAAATCGTATCACAATTTCAAAAGCTCTAGTGACTGAATCATGAAAAATAAGGATGCACAACAAAGTAACATCTCACTGAGTGTCAATACAAATCACCCCCCCCCCCAAAAAAAAAGAAAAGAAACACAGCAAAATAGTTGTTGGAAGGAAGGCAATCCCCCTGCACCCTGTTATTCATCCATATTGAATGTGAGATTGTCCTAACATATAAAAAGGGAAACAGTTAACAGGAGATAGTAATTACTTCTCCTTTTCCATGCCTGCATGATCTCTACATAGGCCAGCCAGTGGTAAATCAGGGCTGCTCAATGGCTGGGCAGCATAATCAGTGGAAGTAGTCAACAAGCATGGTACTCAGTAGGCTAGATCTGATGAATTGTGAGTCACTCATCGGGTTGGTGATCAGGTGTCCTGAGCCACATGACAATGCTGCTGGAAATGGGACAGCTATTGTTTTAAGACATTCTTGAAAGCATTGGATGTGTATTTTCTGGAAAACTGTAGGGATGTATGAATGAGCTATTGTGCACAGAGTACTGAAGTAAAAGACTGTTTTCTTTAGGGAGGGTATAGGAATGCAAAGGAAGGAGAAAGGATGGCTAAGATACAACAAATGTTATGATGAGAGGTTCAAGTCAAACTTTAAGAACTACTGCACCTAGGAAATGGTAACAGAACCCTGCAATAGTTTTACAAGCTTCTATGAAATGAGACCAGAACATAAATTACAAGACTATTTTTCTGGTGGCAAAGGGCAAGGTTTAGGTTCTAACGGAAACATTCAAACATTTCTGGTGAAGCTGCGGTCTCCTCCAGTTGTGTATTAGGATATTTGTCTACAACCAAATGTATATATGTGTAAGAGTATATGTGACTTTCTTAAACAATGCACATCAAAATATTGACTTCACGATACTGGAAAGATGAATAAACAGATGGCTACATTTTTCATAACAGTAGTAACTAAACTTAGTATAACTAAACAAATTAATATAATATTTGCATAATATAAGGGGAATAGGACTCACTGCAACCTCTGTACTCAAACAAACTAAATATAGTAACTCTGAAGTCAGAATTCTTTGGGATAAAGGGAACAACAGATCTGATTACCAGATCATCTATTTACTGTTTTCAGGGTAATGCATAAGGTTTCCAGGGGTATTGTGGAGCAACTCCCACATCTGAGGCTCAGGGAGGGCAAGCTCTCTGAAAAATCATTTTAATATAATTTTAATATGAAGTAAAGATTTTTATGTTTTCTTTGAAGTATTATTTAATTTATAAAGGTAATCAGTCAAAATCTCACTTTATATCTGCTTTTTGTGTAAAAAAAATAAAAATTTCCTTTGCATTTCAAAGGTATTACTACAAAATGCAACTTCTATTCATAGAACCTGACTTATTCTAGTTTCTGTAACATTAACTATACTTCCTTACAATATCCTGATACCTTTTCTAAAGTGACTTTATCCTTAGTGGTAAAGGCAGGCCAGCATTACACAACTAATTGAAACCTTGTAGTACATGAAGAATGAACTATATATTACTGTTTGATGTAGGAAACTTGTCAATAAGTATGAAATGCAATCACAGTGCTGTGGTTTTCTTCATTTCTTAATCCTCTTTCTGACCTTCATTCCTACTGACCTGCTAAACACGGCTGCTATTATACGCATTTATCCCCTATCACCAAGGAAAGAACAGTTCACATGCCATTCGTGAGTTTTTTCTGATCCTAACACAACCCCCATTTGGCTGAAGTGCACAATCACAGACATGAGGGCTTGCTATTCTTTCCTTGTGAATACTCACACATACTGTGAAGGGTCTCATGCATCTGTGACTTGGCAGAGTAAAGCACAAACCTCTGGCCAATGCTCTGCCTGCTGTTCATCTCTCTATCTGGTAGGTAAGCTGAATCTCCTACTTCCTCCCAGGACGGATGAGCTAGTGTTATCTGTTCACTCTTAGCCCTCTTCCTCTGCTTCCCCAGCTCCTGGGTTACTCATCAAACCCTTGTTGTCTGAGTCACAGTCAGTGCTTTGTTATAGCGCTTTATTCCCATCTTCATACACATGCAGGAGAGAAATATATAAAAAAAACTAATATCACAAAGAGGGAATGTAGAAAAGAAGATTAGTAAAGTAGAAGTTAAAAAAATAGAAGTTGAAGTTATGGAATGCATGCAAAGTGAAGGAATTGATGTAGAAGGTCTAACACAGGTTACATCACAGCATGATGAAACGAGTCACCAAAGTAAGGAGAAACAGGAAGATCAGGAGACATCTGAAGAAGAAATATGGACATGGGAAAGAAAAAGAGATTTAATATGGTGTAATATCTACGCAAAGGAGAAAGCGATACTAATCAATACAAGAAGAGCAGCACCAAAGGTATTTGAAGAGAAATACAGATAAAGAAATCCAGACATGGAAAACTTTACAATACAAACAATAAGAAGACAAAGAGGAAAAGTAGAAAAGGAGATTAGCAATGGAGAAGTTAAAGAAATAGAAACTGAGGTCATGAAGTACCTCCAAAGTGAAGGATTCAGTGTAGAAAATCTAATTCAGAAAGCACCACTACAGAACAGAGCAATGGAACTCCAAATTAAGGGGAAACCAGTAGAATGGAAAACAATTGGTCAGCTGCCATATGAAGATATTTTGGAGCCTTACACAGAAAACCAGTATAAACATCTACTTGAAGCTGGACAGCAAGGGAAGGAACAAGAAACTGTGGAAACTCTGATGCAGTTAATGTTGAGGAGTGATAGGCCACTGAGTTCTCATATGACAGAGCAATGGATGGCACAGGATGAAATTGAAGAGAATGTGCCACAGAAAGATGTAATAGAACTTTCTATAGAATGCCCACAAGAAATGAAAAACAAAAAATGTGCCCTCAGTCTAGACGAAACCGAGCTAAGAGAAGAGTTGCTTGACGTAATAGAGTTAGATAGACATATTAAGATCAGTGAAACAAATAGTCTGTAGAAGGTCAATAAAACCCAAAAAGCCAGACATTTGATAAAACAAATTAACACAGTAATTAGCACAAACTAGGAAAGCTCACAAACAAAGGCAAAAAAAACAAGCTGAGTAACGCAAGGCACTATACCACAAATCAGGCAGTTTTTATTAACACAGTAATTAGGATTGTCCATAGAGATTCATGTGATATAACAGAAGTAAACAGGATATATTAATTTGCAGCTAAATTAATAACTGATAAAGTTCTACCACAAGAACACAGGGTAGTGAAGGAGAGAAAGGGGAGAAATTGAATACCATCATGGAAGTATTGAATAGAGAAAACTGTAAAGCAGCTAAGACAAGAAGTGTCACTATTAGAAGAGTATAGAAGAGGGAACAGACCAACAAAAATACTCTGAAATATAGATGTGATAAAAGCAATGCACAGTATTAGAAAAGATCTGGATCTATCATGCACCATCGCAAATAACAAACTAAAAATCTCAGCACAGACGGAAAAAATTAGAAGATACATACACAAATATAAAGGAAAAGTACAAAATAAGCAATTTATTGATGACCCAAAAAAGTTTTATAAAGAGTTTGGAAATATGGTAAAAGGAATTGAAAGACCACCAAAAAAGAAGACATAGATACATTTTGGAGAAGTATCTATGAAAATCTTGTAGGGCGGCCACAGTGGTGCAGTGGTTAGCATTGATGCCTCACAGCAAGAGGTTCACCGGTTCAATCCTCGGCTGGGGTGCCTTCTGTGCGGAGAATGCATGTCCTCCCTGTGGTCGCGTGGGTTTCCTCCGGGTGCTCCGGTTTCCTCCCACATCCCAAAGACATGCTGCAGGTGGATTGGACACTCTAAATTGGCCCTAGGTGTGCGTGTGAGTGTGCCTTCTGTGGAAGGTTGGGCGCTGGGCTAGCAACTCGACACTGTAAAACTCCACTGCCAATTAATGTGCGGACAAGGTGATCCGCTGTGGCGACCCCTAACCGGGAAAAAGCCGAAAGAAGAAGAAGATCTATGAAAATCTTGTGGAACATAACAAATATGCTAAGTGGATAGAAGAAGTAAAAGAAAGAATAAGAAGTCTAAAGGTACAGGATATGAAATGGGATGAAGTAACAACCAGAGAGATTGAAACAAAGTTAAGAAAGTCTCTAATTGGAAAATCCCAGGCCCAGATGCAGCACCTAACTTCTGGTTAAAAGTATTAACATCTTTGCATGAAGATTTAGCCAGGAGTAAGAATTATTTATATGCGCATGCCGACCAGACACCAACCTGGCTAACAACAGGAAAAACAATGCTCCTACTTAAGAGTGACCCTGCAAGCTACCCTAAAAATTATACACCAACAACTTGTCTTCCAACGACGTATAAACTGTATGCTGGAATTAATGCCAACAGAGTTTATAGTCATTTAGAAGAAAACTCAATTATGGCAACAGAACAAAAGGGCAATAAAAGAAAGTCATACAGAACAAAGGATCATTTGTTGTTAAATAAAGTCATAGTGCAGAACTGTAAAAAGGGGAAGAATTTAAGTATGGCCTGGATTGACTACAAAAAAGCATTTGATAATATCAAACATTCATGGATAAAAGAGTGCTTAAAAATGTATAAGATACACCCTACACTCATTGATTACATTACAGTGACCATGAAACAGTGGCAGACCAATTTGCAATTAAGCCATGATAAAGGACAACTTATTATTTCAGGGATAAAATTCCAAAGGGGAATATTCCAGAGTGACTCTCTGTCACCTCTGCTATTCTGCCTTGCCCTTAATCCATTAAACTGTCTACTTAACAGCTTAGGTCATGACTATAATTTGGCACCTAGAAAACAACAAAGTGCAAAGACTTTTAATCTTCACTTTGTAAACTATTTGAAACTGTATAGCTCATCAGATGAGGAAGTGAAAGCACAACTGCAAGTTGTCAAAACTTTTCCAGATGATATAAGAATGTCATTTTGTCTTAATAAATGTGCAAAAGCAACCTTTAAAGCAAGAAAACTGCAGCACCAGGAAAACATCAGTTTGGGTCAAGAATGTGATATAAGAGAACTTGAGAAAGATGAAGTGTATAAATATTTGGGAATTAATGAAGGATCAACAATAAAACATGAACAAATGCAAATAAAACTTAGTACGGAGTACTTCAGGAGACTTAAATTAATCCTGAAAACAGCTTTGACATCTAGGAACAAAATCCAAGCTATAAACCAGTTTGCTCTTCCTGTCCTAACTTATAGTATTGTAGTGAATGACTGGCCCCAAAACATATTGGATAGATCAGATAGGAAAACAAGAAGGATGCTTCATGCTCACCAGATAATTTATAAAAATCAGTGCATACCAAGATTATATATTCCCCATTCTGAAGGAGGGATGGGCCTCCTTTAAAATGATTACATGAATAGATCTGCAATCGTGGGACTCCACACATATCCACTGACCTCACAAGACCCAAATGTAGTGAAAGTTTTAAAACATGAGGAGAATAAATCTAAGGTGACGTCTGTGTTTAGGCTAGTAGAAGCATACTGGCATCAAGCTGGCATGGAAATCAAACCACAAGTAGATAAAAATCAGGCAGCAACTGAATGTGCCAAAAACAAAAGAAAGAATATAAGGTGAAGGACCAGATGATAAGGCAAGAAATGTGGAAAAAGCATAAATATAGTTGCAAGTATTGAAAACTTATGGAAGAACCTCATGTTGATCAGGAATGAATGCAGGAATGGTTAAGGAGAGGTGAATTTAAACCAAGAAATGAAAGGTTAATACTGGCGGCCGAAGATAGTGGGCTACATACATATTTGGTTTACAAAGTCCATTGAACATGTGGGAGAAACAGACAAATGTAGGTTTTGTAAAACAGAACTGGAAACAGTTGCACACTTTGTTGCTGGTTGTAATATACTAATGGCAGAAGAACTGTATACTGAAAGACATGATAATGTGGTGAGACTGTTGCACTGAGGATTGTGCAAAGATTATGGTACTGAAGTGACTGAAAAACACTGGAAATATGAACCACAAAGAATCATCGAAAATGATGAAGTCTACATCACATGGGATCACCCATTACCAACAGTTCAAAAGACAGATGCTAGAAAACTAGATATAGTGGTCCAGGAAAGAAGACAAAAGTAGCATTGATCATTGAAATTGCTGCACCCAGTAACTACAGTGTCCTGTGTACAGAGAGAAACAGAGTCATACAATATCAGGATTTGCAAGCAGAAATGAGAGCAATGTGGAAGAAAGATACCCAGATAGTTCCAATAGTAGTAGGAGCAACAGGTCTTATAAAAAAGAGTCTACAATCCTATTTAAATATGCCACCAATACATGTAACATATCAATTACAGGAGTCATTACTGGGCACATTGCGGGTGCTCCAAAGAGCACTTTTGGTTGACATCAAAGACTGAAACAATACTAATTTCATGAACTTTAATTGTACTTTGACTTAGGAATGGGGTCCATTCCCATCATTGTATTAGAAACCCAAAAGATTTGGATAAATTAAAAAAAGAGAGAAATCTTAAGTACACAGTTAAAAGATTACAACAAAAATTGGAAAAAAGGAGTAAATAGTAAAACTAATTTATACAAAGTACCTTAATATTTACTTATAATTCTGCAATAGCTTTTTAAAATTAAAAATACATTAAAAGATATCCACCATTCCTATGCATTTTGTTCTTTCTTTTAATCAAATACATAATCAGGATAAACCAAACTGCAATATCAGTCTACTTAAATAAAATTTCCTCTTACATGACCTATTCATTAACCCTTCATAAATGTACATACAATCTTTAAAATGCTAATGTAAATAAAGCATGTTGCACACATATTGTCTACATGATCTACAATCATCTCAATGATCTCCAGCCAGATTCAATAAAGCCTAAAGAGTCTGGTTACACCATTTTTGGATTCAGTAAGCAGCTCTGCATGGTGTGTAGAGCTGCACACAGGCCTGCAAACAAAGCAAACACTGTGACATGCAAGTTACAGCATAAGCAGCTGAAGTCTATATTAATCAACCAATCCCTGAAGGAGGAGCTATTCAACAAGCTATAAAGCAGCCATGTAGACTCAGTGCTGGTTTTACTGTGAATTCCAAAACCTGTTGGAATACAGCCATGGAAAGGAGTCTACACAGAAGCGATGTTAGGGGCTACTGTTGCTTTAATTCATGTGTATGTGCAACAGGCTGAAGTTTATGCTGATGCTGTTGCTGCTGTTACTAGACCAAGGCCAAGAAGGAGAAGAGCTTTCAGACCTCAGGTAACTTCACAACCTACATGATGAGGAAATTGTAGAGCACTATAGGATGAATAGAGACACACTACAGGAACTCTGCAACCTCTGTCATCCTCAACTCAGAGCCATGGCAAACTGAGGGAAATCCATTCCAGTGGAGACAAAGGTATGCATAGCACTTAAAATGTTAGCTACAGGTACCTTTCACAGACTAACAGGTGACATTCTGGGGGTGTCACAGGCATCAGCATCCAGGATCCTCCATCAGTTCTGGAATGCTATGCTCCAACTTCCTAGTGACCACATATTTTCCCTGTATTATTGAGGATATGGCCAGAAATATGCAGGAGTTTACTCTGTGGCATGGTCTATATTATGATATTGCATGGTCAGAAGAGTGGACGACACATAATTGACCCCATGTAAGTGAAAGCTTACAATGTTGAAACTTCAGAACAGTGATGTTTTTTCCAAGGGAAAAAAATCGCTGTTCCGAAAAAAAACAAAAAACTGTAAAACATTACATAATGTGGTGGGCTTTGCCCCCCACACCACCCGACAAGCCGCTTTGCTATTTTGCTTTTTCACACTTTTCAGTTCGACAAAGACGCATTTGACAACCTGTGTCTGCAACAGAGTAATAGGGAGCCCTGTAGCACAATACCCTCAAGTACTGGATGCCATAGATTGTCCACATGCAGAAATTAAGGCACCACCTGGGGAACAGGGAGGGCTCTACATTAATAGAAAGGACTTTCACTCTACTAACTGCCAAGTTGTGTGTAATGTCAAGGGAATCATCTTGAATGTGTTTGCACATATCTGGCACACCTCCCAACTGTATTAGATATTCACAGGTGGGAGAGGGATATCCCACAGGGTCATTCACTGGGGGATGCTGGTTAAGCACTGGATCCATGGTTGATGACATCCATCAGAAATGGACACACACCCACTGAAGAACTCCATAATGACTCAAATCAGAAATATGATAGAGCTTTGTTTGGTCTGCTGAAGTCACAGTTTCAGTGCTTAGATACATCTGGGGGAGCCCTGTAGTACAATCCACAGATATGTACTGAAATATTTACTGTATGCGCCATGCTACACAACATCATCCTGAGAAAACAGCTTTAGTAGAATCAACAAGGGGAAGGAGCACATATCCCACCACCAATTCCAAGTCACCACAGCCACACACAGGTGGGGAGTCAGAGGGGGAAGTTGCAGCTGCTGTGGGTGTAGGCAGACATAGACATGGTCAATATGCCCTTGCATTGGCTAAAAGACAAAACATAGCACACTCACTCACCACCTAGGGGACTAAAACCTTCCTCCTATGCACATACATATAGCATCATTGATACCAGGCATCTCTTAAAACCTTTACCTCCCCATGTATTGGTTTGTGTACTGCTTGCATCAGACAGAGTCAGCCCTGAACTAAAACTGTTGCACCTGCTGGATTTACAAGGTGTTGTGTAATAATACAAATGACTGGCATATACTTGCATTTTGTTACTTGGTAGTGTAAGCAAGTAAAAAGTGGGAGATTTGTATAGAAATTACCGTAACATATGACAGAGACTTATTTGACTCATATGTGTCCATTATTATACAACAGTATTCAGCAATTGAGATACAAAAACCTACCTGGAAGCTCTTACTGGGACATGCTTGCTGCCCCTGAAACAGTAGCACCAATGTCAAGAGCATGCTGTTCTGCACTTTCCTGGGAGCTGTTTGGATCCCTGACATTGATCAGGAACCTTTCATTTGCTGCTAGAGGTTGCTGTGTAGCAGGCCCCTCCTGGGACTCATCCAATCACGGCCCACTACAGCTGCTCTCGTCCATGCAGACCTATGGCACACCCTGTCATATGTCCTGCTGTGGCCACCCACTGCATTAACATCTGTGATGATCTGCTGCCAAATCTGTACTCTGACTGACATATCTCCACATTCCATTTCAAGCAAGAAGGCACCATGTTGCCTAAAAGCATCAATAATGACCTCTTTCTCAGGGTCAGTGAAAGGTGGAGTTCAAGGATTGAGATGCCTGGGTGGCATAGTTTTAGGTGTCCTAAAATACAACAAAAAGATAATACATATAAGTATCATACAACTACAAAATAACTATTCCCAGATGAAACAAAAAGATAGCATTTCAATATTACCCACTGGAGAAACTATTATACATATTTTTCTTAATTACATTCCAACATATTCAGTATGTAGCTGACAAAATGCAAGCATACCTTCTAAAGTTCAGTAATCTTTTGTGCAGATATATCTCAAAGTAATGTCTCTTTTCTGTGTCCTCCACATAAACATGTCTCTTCATCTACAGTTTTCCTAGCTACATGGTTGCCTTTTATGGTGTAGATTGATGGCTGTCAGCATGATGAACATGCAAATCAGGCAAGAACTTATTAGCATTGCTGAATCCCAAATACTTAGCTCCATGTATCAGATAGATGTAAACATAGTGCAGGCACTCACTCAGTGTTAGTTTTTAATGGATTGTAACTGTGAATGATTACTAGTTGGGAGAAGGAAAACACGACATAATTGCAGGCTGCCCTACATCCTGTGAGTGTGTCAGGTTAGACTTACAAAGTGTTAGATGTAATTTTGTCAAAGTTGAAAATATAAGTAAGCAGTACACAATTCACAGGTTTTGTTCATTAACATCCAACCTCCTGTTCATTTGTTGGCAACTGTGTATGATATTATTGCCATTTAATATCCTCACACATTTTTGTGATAATGCTATAGAATGCCTTACAGACTGCATTTCTCAGATTAATGGTCAGGTAAGTGAAGAATGACCAACGAACACAGACAGGTAAGACAGAGCTGTATATTTGCAAGCAATAATTATAACTGGCTGTGTGATCACTTAGTGCACTACATCCAAAAATAATAAATGTACAAATAACAGTTGTATGGTTTCATATTACTGTAGATGATGTTCTAGTTGGTTGTATACATAATGATTTCAGTTCCATGCTGCAAAGCTGCTTGTGTGGCAAAGAGGGATAAGGCACCCTTTCTGTGTTCTAAAGATTCATTGCAGTGAGAGTTCAAATCTAGACCTGTACAGAAATATTTAATTTGCAGTAACAAACATTTTGTTGTGTTTATTTCATAGATTGCTTCATTTGAACTACTTGTCCCTTTTATGTTTCAGTTCCTTCCTACAAAGCTGTTTGTGTTTTTGTATGGCAAAGAGGGATAAGGCACCTTTCCTGTGTTATGAAGGTGCACTGGAGTGGGAGTTCAAATCCAGACCTGTGTAGACATATCTCATGTATACTAACATTTTCTACTGTGTATGTCATAGACTGCTTTTCCTCATTTCAACTACTTATCACTTGTTTTTTCTTTTCTTTCTTTTTTCAGAGGGGCAGAGTTTGCATGATGCACCTCCTAGTGCAAACATGGGAAATGGAGAAAAATGAATGCCAGGTTTGGCTGTACTTATCTTGTTTGTGTGAAGTGAGGCAGTGTGCAAGCTGGCCTAGTGGGCCACCAAGGAAGCAGACAGAGCACCTGTAGAATACTTGCAAACAATGTGTCTGTAAAAGGGCAAAGGTCAAAAACAATACATTGTTGCAATTTCTGTATTTCATCTGGCAAGTGCACTTAGCTGCATTGTGCAGCCATTACCAGGTTCCCCAGCAGCTGCAGACATTGAACACCTGCAGACAGGACTCAGACAGCCAATAATTGAAACTGGATATATTCTATTAATTCTGTTTGGCACTGCACAAACCTGTTAAGTGGCATTGCACAGTGGTTAATACAGAGACATTAAGAATGATTAGGAAATTAGGAAATTTCATGTAACTAGTCCTGTGGTAGCAGGTGTAATTGTAGGGTTGGAGTACAGACGGTCCTGGGTTCTAGTACAGGGTGTGCAACCTGTTTTTTCTGTTATGACATTGCAGTTTATACAGTGAACTGAAAAATAAACAGCATTATTTTAACATTCTTGTAGCAACAGGTGTAAGTGTAGGACTCCAATACACATGGTTCTAGGTTCTAATACAGGATACTCCAGACATTTTTACTGTTGTTCCACATCCCATTATATTCACTCTCACTCATAACACTTTAGATAGCGGAGCTGGTATGAATTATATGTATGAGGGATGAGAAACCATTACTGTGTTTTCAAATGTATGACTAAGGGTATACCATCTAGTGTATTTCTATAAGTATAATTCTGCTATCTGGGCTTGCATGGACTTCACAATTAATTAAGACACATACACAAGTGGATATATATCTAATAACCTTGTCAGGTCACACACATACATGTGTAACAGCTCAGACTGTCACCTGTATTTATGTATGATTCCTGACGATGTCTGAGCAACACTTCTGTGGCAAAAATGAAAAATAAATGCTGTGGAAGAAAATGTTTTAACCCTTATGCCTAGGTGTGACTCCCACACTGTAAAAGTAAAATTTCCTCAGTGTATAATTACAAAAATATATGTCTGGTCATTACATTTATGCTCCAGTGCATGTCTGCAAACATAACTCACCCAACAGTTACCTTCCAATTTCCAATATATATTCACAGGCTACATGAGTACACACCCCTCAAACTAAGGTCATGTGTCAGATTAACCTTCCAATTTCAATTGTTTAATTCACCCCTGCTTGGCAGTGCTGTGCTCCACTTAACATCACAGCAACACAGTTGGCATCATGGCTCAGGTTTGCACCCTACCAGTAAATGCAATAACTGGAACTGGTGGGAAAGCATCAGTTTCCATTGCTCTAATTCAGCTAGTAGACATGGCTGGCATTGGAGAGGAAGGTGCACACTTTAGGGCACACAGGTGGGGTATCCAGGAGTCCATGACATTTGTTGGACTCTAGTAAAGCACCACAGCCAAAGGCTTCTGCAGGGGGACTATTCTGGCTCTCAGTACAAGTCTGATGTGTGGAATAGTTTGCCCAGGCTGTATCCAGTGTCACTGATATCCCAAGCACTGGAGGCAATATAGGCATCATTGTAATGACCCGTGCAAGAGAAAAAGGTAAGACTTTCAACTGCTGATTGCAGGAATTTGAGACTGTGGACATCCCACAGCTGTGCAAGTATGACAATAAGAGAGTACTTGTAAGACTTAGAAAGATAAATATAGGCAAGACTGGTATGCATAATGCTCTTCTGTTCTTTTCTGTTCTTTTCCCAGGTCCCACCAAACATCACTTCAGTCAATAGGCTCATGTTGCTTGATTGGAGACACTGAGGAAGCAAGTTGGATGTGTGCAGCAGAAGAGAAGTGTTATTGTAGCATTAACATTTAAAGATAGCTTTTTTACTCTTTTATAGAGTTTTATAAAATAGAGCATGAATTTTCCAACTATAAAAGCACATATCCATGCATTAGTCTGTAGCACAAACCAATTGTAAGAGTGCAATATTAGACTGTAGTCAGAGGGTGTGGGTTCAAATACCATGATTCTCAACTATACAGTACTGTTCTTTCTTCAATAATATTTACATTAAATTAAAAACTCTATACCAGTGGCACAAATGCCCTGCTGTAAACTAATCTGTATAATTGGAACATCCATATGTGTAATATAGGCACATTTAAAGGATTACTTTCAGCAGTCTGCAATATAATGTGTATCTGTTAGGACTTATACTTAATTGTAATACTTCAGACAAAAGAGGTGTATAATTGTGTTAATGCATTGTATGTCACATATGATGGTACCAATTTACTCTCATCCCAACCCTTCTCTTTTTTATAGTCTATTATGTTTCGTCAAACTGTCTCCATATCATTCATATGTACCACATTACTAAATGCTACACAGTACAGCAAGGTAGGCCAGCCCCAGTGGATCAGACTGCCCCTGCTCCACTGGGTCCAACATCAACACCCAGCACATCTGGTAGGCAACATGGAAGAACACATTCACTCTCTGCTACCCCTTCATTACCTGTACCCTCAGGTGGTACTGCCCCAGAAGCTGGTGCAGTGGTACCCCCTGAGAGCAGTGGCAGAGGTGGTGATTTCATCATCCACAGGTAGTTACCAGGGATGGTGTGTAGTTTCATGCACCACACCATTGGTGTATGGCTATGCCAGATGGAGAGACTGCTCTCCCTCATGGTCTATAGAAGGAGATGTCAGGCACTCCAGCAATCAGAAGAGGAAGTGGACAGTGATGAGAGTCCAATGGGTGAGGGCTCAATTCTCATTGTCTCCATGCTTGATGTCCATAAGCCTGCATTATCCCTTCCCTCACCCCAATCATGATATCCCCCAAGCTTTTGTGTCCATCACCATCCCTGTCTCTTGTTTTGTTTGCCTTGTTTGTTTGCATTTGCTTCCTGACGTACCCAACTTACCTGACCCAGAAATAGCCTTGTCCCTTACCCAGCAGTCCTCTCTTACTAATTTAAAAAAAATATGGGCACCTGTCCCACAACAAAATTGTCCCATACATAGCTCACCATTTCACACATATGTCTTCTTGGCACACTTGATTCTGTCCAATTGGCTACACAACAAGAATATTCTGCACATATTTTCAATTTACACTGTTAAAGAAATGGATAGCTATGGTTCTTTCCTACCTCCCTCAAGCACATTCCTGTATTGCTTTCCCTTTGTTCTTCTCCCTGCTTGCTCCCCATTTCACCACTTTCCTATCTACCCCATTGTACCACCTATAATCTGATCAAAAATAGAATCACACACAGTACACATAAGTAGCAGAAAAAGCAATGGATCCCTTTACTTTTTTTTGCCTCTATGTTTGCATGGAGTTTCTCATTGCGCACTAATGCGCAGCGATGGTGAGCAGTGGTACAATACTGCAGTAATCTCCATGTAAGATGCTTAACCCTGTACTGCAAAGAATTCATGTCATTACACTATCAATGTTTATTTAAAAGTCTTTAATGGATGGCGCAGTGGTGCAGCATTAGTGTTGTTGCATCACAGCAAGAGGTTCTCTGGTTCCATTCTTGGCTGGAGGGCCTTCTGTGAGGAATCTGCATGCCATCCCTGCATTTGTGTGGGCTTCCTCTGAGTGATCCGGTTTCCTCCCATGTTTCAAAGACATGTGTCTGGAGCATTTCTCCCTGGCCCTCCACTGAAAATTGGCTTTGTTCCAAATTGGACTTTCTCAATAAAAAAATGTTAAAAAAATAAAAAACTAAATTTTAATTACCCATGTAACCCTTCATGGGTTTACCCAAACCATGTCCTCTCAAGTAAATCACAAAATAAAGACAGTACCCTGGATTGGATACTAGTCAATAACTCCCCACATCTCTATACATCAGGTACCCTATCTGACGATCTAAGTGATCATTGCCTCACCTATATACTCAAACTTAAGGTTAGCTTCTGCTACTAACCCACCTATAAAACTATAAGAAGCAACAAAAACTTTGATCTCAATAAGTTTAATAATGAACTAAAGGTATGTAACTGGTCAGCCCTAGAATACCTCCCCCTAGATGAAGCTGCACTTACTTTAACACCAAATTTCTCATTGTACTCAATTATCATGCCCCTACATGTACTATTAGAAGCAAGGTTGCACCTTGGCTTACTAAAGATACAAAATCCAAAATCACACTCAGGAATAAAGCATGGGCCATCTACCGCACAACCCAAACCCTACCTGACCAACTTAAATTTAGACAACTAAGAAATGATGCCAAAAAATCTATAACTATAGATAGAAAGAATTACTACCATAACCTACAGCAAGTACACCAAAATAAATCACAAAAATTCTGGGCAGGAATACATACACTCCTCCACCCAGGCCAAACCACCGCCCACCCTCCTCTGCCACCAAACAAAAATCCTCAGAGGAAATTGCTAACTCCTTTAACACCATCTTCACTGATACTATCCAATCTTTGGCTAGCCAGCTCACTCCCACTGACTGTAATCCAAGTACTGCCAATACCTGTAAAAATGCACCCTTTAGCTTCCAGCCAGTGTCCACTCAACTCATTAAGGCCCTACTTAGTAAAGTAAGACCCACCACTCTGGCTGCTGACCTTCTCTGAGCTGACTACCTACAAAAGGCTGCAGATGCAGTTGCATACCCTATCTCAATTCTAATCAACCGATCCATATCAAAAGCCTTCATCCCCACCATATGGAAAATCTCACACATCATACATCTTCATAAGGGGGGCAGTTCCATCGAACTGTCTAACTACAGACCCATAGCTATTTTGTCACCACTAGCTAAAATTTTGGAGAAGTGTGTTCATATTCAACTCATGAAATATCTCACACAGAACAAACTACTGTCCAACTCTCAACATGGCTTTAGGCCAAATCACAGCACTACATCAGCTCTCCTCTCTTTTACTAACATTATAAACCACAACTGTAACAATAACAAACTTAGCTCTGCACTCTTCCTAGACCTCTCCAAGGCTTTTGACATGGTCGATCACAAAATGTTAATGATCACCTTGAAGGTCTTCACATTAGACAATCAGGCACTCCAGTGGTTTGATTTCTGCCTACAAGGCAGGCAGCAGGCTGTCCTGTGGCAGGTTAAACTATCCTCATGCCTCCCCATCAGGCTAGGATTCCCCCCAGGGCTCAATACTAGGTCCCCTTCTCTTCTCCATCTTTATAAATTATCTTAGCACAATCATAGCGGAGGCTGCCTGCATTTAATATGCAGATGACTACACCTGGATTTGCTCTGCCACCAACCCAACAAATCTTACCACAATAACCCAAAACACATTTAACTTGGTTGAAAAATGGCTACTAAACCAACGTCTTATCCTAAATCCCAACAAAACGAAGTTACCCCTCTTCTCCCATACATGTAGGTCCACCCCGCCACTCTTCAGCATAACAACTAGTAATGGGACCATTATCTCCCCAGAAACTCAAGCTAAACTCTTGGGTGCCACAATTGATAACAATCTCAGGTTTAAAGTGCACATCAATCAAACTATAAAAACCATCAATAAAAAACTTGGCTCTCTCTATAAGATCAAATCATTCCTCACCCCACCTGCAAGAATTGCAATCGCCGGCTCCCATCTACTATCTACCCTTCTCTATGCCTCTCCTCTTTTCTCTTACCTGAGCAAAACTGATCTCAATAAATTATCATCTTGTTACAACCATATCACCAGATTTGCTACTGTCACACTCTACCGAACCCACCACTACCAAAACCTAAATCTCCTAGGCTGGCTTGAACTACCTCACCTTCTACAACTCAGCCAGCTCATAGTTGCCCATAAAATCCTCCACCGGCCAGAAAATTCCCCTGCCCTAAAAAACATGATCTGCCCCTACAGCAACAATCGACCACTCCGCTCCTCCACCAAACTCCAAGTTCAAACAGTAAAATCCAACCACGCTGCTGGTGACTCTCTCTTTGCTAACTCTGTCAGAAAGATATGGAGCTCACTACCACCTGACCTGACCCTAGAAACTTCACTAACCGTATTCAAAAACAAGATTAAATATTACCTTAAATCACACTGGATATGTCCCTGTACCAACCCTGACTAGAACCCTGTCCATCTCACATGCCTCTCCTCTATAAGTGTCCTTTCTTCAGCCACTCCTCTCAGTATCACAGTGGTCAAAACCATAACTAAATCTACTCAATATATTCTTAATCCTGAAGGTAATATGCTGTTACTACCTGTTTATACATACTTGCAATGATACTTAAGCCTCAAGCGTTATGTGGTGTTGTATTGCTTTGTTCTGTAAGCTATAAGTAAATGTAACCTGGGTGTAAATGCCATACACCAATTGTTCTGATAATTGTATTATGTACATGTACCTTGGAGCTTTTCTCCCCGGGACTCCACTGAAAATGGACATTAATCCAGTTGGACCATCCCAGTTAACAAAAGCAAAATAAAATAAATAAGTAAAATAAATTAGATACACCTCGATTTGAACCCACTATCATCCGGGCTCAAAAAGAAATGCTCAATGCATCTACACCTGTTGTTACAGAGTCAGTTAAGCAGCAGGTGTGTTTCATAGACTCAGTACTAACTTTTTGCAGTGTGGCTCACATTTGCATACTGCTTAACTATGGACAAACATGGAATGTGTTGAAAATGTGCATCTTACATGCACAAACACTATGCCAACTGTCGCTCAAACCCTCTGTCCACTGCACTATGGAAAAGTAAATATTATTATGTATTACTGATATTTACTGTCCATTTCCTGTCTAGAACATGAAAATATATGTGGAAATATAACAAACTGAAGCCCCTATCTAACAATATTTCACATATTTACAATACAGCCGTGTGTCACCTCCCCCCAAGAACTGCAACCCTGGTGTCTCAGTACTTTTTCCATACATATATCACCTTTACTACAGACATTAATATCAAATGTTGTGTGATATTTATTTACTTTACATTTGTTTACTGGGAAAATCCAGCTGGGCAGAAAGCCCATTTTTCAGTGGAGGCCCACAGAGAAAAGATCCCCTACATAAAAACTAATAAAGCATATAACACATGTAACAGTAATGCAAAACAACAGCAAATAGATATTAATTAACAATGAGAAAGCTAAACTATAATAAACCTAGTAGCACTTACAGCAATAGTTGTTAACCAATAATACAAGATATTAAGTCAAATCAGAGAAATAAGTGATATTTAGGGAAAAAGTATGACATATTTATGAACATTTGTATTGAAACTTTTCAAAGTGTGGCCATATACGGTTCAATATATCAACATAAAAAGTTGAAACTTAGATCAGTGTTTTACACTGAGAATATATCTCAATTTCTATTCTAAGAAGAGGCATGTTTCATTAATATGCAATGCACATCAATCTGATAACCTGCAGAACTAGAGCTACTGACCCATAAGCCTAAAAAGCCTTATCTGCAAGGTGAGGGAAGGTATCAGCACATACCTTATACACAGGGACATAGGTGACCTTTAACATACCTGACCCAACCCATTTTGGTTTTGTCAAGGGCAGATGTTGCTTATTAAACATTGTGGACTTCTTTGATAATGACCCAAAAGACTTGGATGAAGGGTAACAGAACATACAGCTAAAGTTGATTTATCCAAGGTCTTTCACACTATCCTCCATTCAGGTATCATAAAGAATCACTCCCATCTAGGATTAACCCATACATTACTAGATGGATAGCCAACTGGCTCACTGACAGAATGCTCACTGTCAAATTTGGGGACTGCACCTCCACCACTAGACCAATTACCAGTGGAGTACTACAAGGATCTGTGCTGGGCCCTCAACTGTATGGAAACTATCTCTCTGAAGTACAGGGAAAGGTAGATGGCCTGTGGCTTACCATATTTGTAGATGACTGTCAACTAGGTGCTGTCATATAGACACAAGCAAAAGTACCTTGTTTGTTAATCTCGGTTCTGCATTTTCTAAAATTATTCAGATTCTGAAGTTTTTTGTTCACAAAAGTAGGAGCTAGCCCCACAACCTGTGTCAAGTCAGTGCTGTACAATACCACCTTCTATTTACCACAAATTATGATTTTTATACCACCAGTGTCAAGCGATTATGTGAGAGAAAACCCATTAACTTGTCTCATGGCTACTAACTCCAACAATGTCATCTTTTAGTATGGCTTTGTATTTCCCCTCATGCTCCTCACAGACTTTTGCACAAATGGAATACCAACTCTACAGGGTAACTGGTAACTTCTCAAATAAAATAAATGCTAAAGAATTGTTTTCCCCCAGTTTCAGGGGTTTTATAATTCAAACCAGTCTAGACATAATGTATAATGTGTGATTTCTATAAAAATGTAAATATGAATTATCAAAAAAATGCCTTGCCTCTATATTATTTAATTAAACTGATTCTTGTTTTTTTTTGTCCTAAGCAACCTCCAGATCTAAATAATTAATACTTTCAAGTCCAATGTTAAAAAAGATTCATCATCACTGTTATTATCATGATTTAAATAATTATAGTGAAAGCAGTTCAAGCTAACCAAGAGCAAGGTAACACTTTTGGCTCCTAAACTACATTAATTCCTGGAAAGATGTCTTCCTGATCCTACCGAAGTGGAGTTTGTCACATCAGATTTTTTAGTTTCTTAGACCTACTCTGTACTTAATTAATAAAATGCAGATTAGATTATCCTTCATTCTGCATAATTGTTTTTATATTACATGTCTTTTGCAACATGAAACTCAAATGGCCCTGAGTAAAGATGTTGTACACTCTACTAGCTATGGCTTTCCCATCATGCTATCTCCTTTGAAGATGTTTTTGAGGAGAAGGAAGCCTTAAATATTTATAATTTGTCATAGCACATCATTGGGGCAGATTTCCTTACCCTTTTCTCAAGGATTTCATCTCTCTTTCATTCATTCTGTGATTACCTCCTTAATCCAGTTCTAGTTTCCAACAAATCAGTCTGTACAAGGCAGAAAAATTAGTCTTAAACAGGATGCCAGCCTATTGTAGGACACACACACAAACACATACCCCAGGATTGAGGAAGGCCAATTTTCCATGCAAGAACAGTGTAAGAGCTCTTGCATGGAAAATGGTCGCCGAGCGATTCAGGATAGTGCCGTTTTCACTTGCACGAGTGGCCTTACACTGTTCTAGCACAGAAAACCATGCGGCATGCAAATCACCTCATTTGCTGGTGAAAACCATGCAAATGAGGTGATTTAGCAATTCACCAAGCTGCCAGGTCTCCATGCTAGAACATTGTCAGTGCAAAAATGTATTCGGAAAATAACTGAGTATATTTCTTCAACTGACAAAATGGAGGCATGACAGATCGTGAAAAAGCATGCATTATGTACATTAGACATGCCAATGGCCAAATATAAGGCCATTGGCATTAAAATGTGATCACTCATTATGAAAATTAAGCTTTTTTTTTTTTTGGCCATTCTCTGCCATTTAAGCATAGGGCAGTGGCACGCAAACGGAATCGGGCCAAAAAGAAAAAATAATGGGAAAACTCAATTTTAAGTTAAATCTGCATTTTGTCATTATAGTCAATGGCATGCAGAATGTAAACAATACCAGGGAGCACTGGTTGTCAAGGGGAAAGGGTCTGTTTTAGTGCAGTAACTAATGACCTACACACTGGGGTATGCAAATGAGGGAAGTTATACTGAATCACATATTTCTTCAAAGTGTCAGCTTGAACCTAACCATGTAGGTGCAGCAATACAACAGTGCAAGTCTAAGAGCTGAATGACTTCATAAGGGGATGTGTCATACTTGCTGTAAGCTCACTGGAGTTCTGTGACCTGTGTTTGCCCTTATCTAAGCACAGCTAAGGAAGGGTGTGTGTCAGATATGCCTGAGCAGTGTGTACATAGCCTAAACGGGTGTGCACGCTGCGCACTGGGTTTTAAACATAAACCAAAAAAAAAAAAGAGGAAATGGCAGCACTGTTTACATTTTAGCACTGGATATGTGGAGCTCACCTCAGGGCTTAAATAGGGAGGAGTTGGGAAGGGGAAACAGCAGTAGGAAGGCAATCAAGGAGAACTAGCATAGCTGGCAGGTGGAATGTATCAGAATCAGCCAATTACACATGCAGCAGCCCAGCACACTGCTATAAACTATGCAAACAGCTTTCAGACTGTTTTTATCTGCAAAATTTACACCACTGGTGTACACAGATGGGGGATTTTTAACTGGCAAAACTAACTAAAAATGTTAGAGGCTACTGCTGTTTTACTCCATCAATATGTGCTAGAGACTGAGGGTGGTGAGGAGGAGAATGCTGACAACCGACCCACAGTGAGGAGGAGGAGAAAAGTGTACAGACCCAGGGTAACCTACCAGAGCCTACATGAGCTGGAGATAGTGGAGCGCTACAGGGTGGACAGGGACATTCTACAGCAAATCATCCAGCTGTGCTGTCCCCGCCTCACAGACAGAACCAACAGAGGGAAACCCATCCCAATGGATACCAAAGTATGTATAGGCTTAAGAATACTAGCCACAGGTATCTTTCAAAGACCAACTGGGGATATCATGGGGGTCTCACAGGCATCAGCATCCAGGGTACTCCACCAGTTCCTGGATGCCATGGCACTAAATGCCAATGAGGACATATATTTCCCTAACACCCATGAGGTGTTGACCAGAAGTATGCATCTTTTCCACCGTATAGCAGAATACCCTGAGGTATCCACACACGCGCATCCACATCAAAGGACCACCCAGTGAGTGGGGTAGGGTCTACATAAAATGCAAGGTATTCCCCTCCATCAACTGTCAGGTCATGTGCAATGCCCAGGGCATTATCATGAAAGTGTGTGCTGGCAGCCCTGAAAACTATCACGACTCCCACATCTGGCATTGCTCACAGGTGTATCAGGGTTTTTTCCAGGGGGGACTTCACATATGGACATCTAGTGGGGGATGCTGGCTATGCACTGTAGCCGTGGTTGATGACACCCATCAGAAATGCACACACACCCAAACAAGAACACCATAATGAAGTGAAGTACATACACAAACCAGGATCATTGTAGAGTATGTGTTTAGGATGCTCAAGTCATGGTTCCGCTGCCTTGACATATCCGGTGGAGCCTTGCAATACTCTCCAGCTGCATGTACACAAATGTTCATAGTGTGTGCCATGCTGCACAATATGATCCTGCAGAAACAGCTGCAGCAGGAACAGCACGAGGCAGGGCCACACAGCCCCCCCACCACTGCCAAGGCCAGCACAGGCACAGAGGGACTCGGAGGAGGAACTTCCTGAGCCTGCCCCTGTAGGCAGAAGGAGGCATGCCTAGTATGCCCAAGCCTTGGCAAAGAGGAAATGCATAGCACACACACTGACACTGTAGGGACCCAGGGACTGAAACCTCTCTCCGACTCGCACATACAGTAGAAGGGATGCCAAACATGACACTACCTGTGCTTTATCATGTATAGGGAGTGTACTACGTGCATCTGACATAGTCAGCTCTCCAGCACCATCCTCAATACTGGCCCAGCAACAAGGTAAGTCACCCTTCCTATCAATTACTGAATGGAGTAGTATGTTCTGATAGTTGTATGTATGGTATGGATTCAAGCATGCAAGGGAATTGGGTGGCTGAATGGGATAGCAGCAGTCAGCTATATGGCACAGCAGGAAATCCATAACAAATACTGGGGTCAACATACTAGGCAGTACTACACAAGGTGACAACTCCCACCGCGGTACATGTGATGGCCCAAATAACTGTGGGTGCCAATAGGTACCACACATGGATATCAGTGAGGGTCACATACCCAGCACCAGCCTCACCCAGCAGGACAGGTGAAGATGACCATAAAGAAAGGCCAGGCTAAGGCCCCCAAATGATAGCAATGGTGAACAGCCCCCCTCCAGACCTACACAGGCATACCACAACAGGTCTGGGAGCTGCATTTTAGTTCTGAAGGCTAAGAAGTCTGAAACTGAAATTTATGCCATTAAAAATCTAACGTGTATTCTACTGATATGCCTCCTTTCTGCATGGTAGGTCACAATACAATATGAAATGGAAGCCAACAGAGTAACCAAAATACCAATACAGTTATTGCAAATGTTTAAAGTCTTCAGGTGTGCACCCCCCCAACAATCCCATGTAGAAATGCAGTAATATGTAAGTTTGAGGAGTAATATCACTGGAGCACAGATTGCCAGAGCTATCCCAGTCTACATTGTTGCATGTGTACAATATGCAGGGGTCAGTGTGTTATGTTTGTTGTGTGTTTAACATTGCCTGGAAGTGGTCAGCATGTAGGCCTGGATGGTTGTGTCTCAGTGGCCTAGGTACAGTACAGTGGTCGACAGGACCATGTTCCAGCATCTGCTGTGCCAATCACACTGCTTCTCAGCTACACCCATGTAAGCAGTTGTACATACTCACTGTCCAGATGTCAATATCTGTCACCATCAGAAAGCTGGACACACCATGAATGGAGGCCCATACATAGAAACAGTACACAGGTGGAAGTAACCTACACAGAATGCATATAAACTAATTGCCAACTGCACACAACTTTAGAATTATACATAGAGGTTAGCATCACATTAGTTGTCCCTCTAGTATGGAATACTGGTCGACCACAAAAGGCACAGTTATAAGGTGATGACAGGCTGCCCATGTCCACAGACAAGGCAGCATAAGGGGAATGTCCCAGGTATATCTGTGAGTCAGGTGCCAGTAGCTTCCATATCACACAAGCACCCAGCTCACCCCACCTTCAGCCACAGGTTTATCACAGGTCATATCCTTGCTGTAGGGAATGAGTACAGCATGAACCCATCTCTGTATGGGAATACATACATGATGCTGCATGCTGAATAGGTGTCCCATGCAGGTGTGTCCCTAGCTGTAAGCAGTAACCTTACCACATCCAGATTTGTGGATCAGTATGAGCAGGAAGGATTGACAAGAACACCTCAACCACTTACCACTGTCACCCCAGGGTAATCCACTGGCTTCCAGCCTGGGAACGTATGAGTGACAGAATGCACTGGCCTAGTGCAGATAGCCTGCAGCACTCTCAAATGGCCTACAATCCATTGGCAAAGGCCCATGCCTTACCCATAGTGCCAATGTACAGAATGGCAGGGGGTCCTAACTAACAACCTAACACAGTAAACAGAAAACAAATTCAAGGCCATGCTGACAAATGCCTGTAGAATGCCCCCCCTTGTCCTACTGCAAGAACTGTGGACCAGGCCATAAATATTACTGGGATAAAGGCCCAACTATAGGTATACCTCTGAGATATAACTTTCATAATATTAGGAAGAGGAGAGAATAACAGCGGGGGGTGTAGAAGTATGGATGTCATGGATTGTGTGCAGTCTGAAACTCTAATGTCTTCCCATACTACCCCCTTACTGCAAACCCATGAATGAATAGCTGCAAAACTTGAAAACCACAATGTGAAGGTAAACTAACCAGATATATGAGTCCTGCCTCTGGATAACCTGGATGTATCTGTACAGCTGAGAGGTATGACCCCAGCAGGATATGGCCATTCCGTTAAGTTGAGAAAAGCACAAGAAGGGGATCCCCAGCTAGCATAGCACCAAGGTGATGGATCATTTACACAGAACCAGCAGTCTGTTGTCTGTAGCTACCCCTTCATAATGGCAGGAGTGTGCCAGAATGTGTAGTATATATGCCTCAGAGGGTCTACTTCATATGATTTAAATTTAATTTGACTGAAATTCATTTTACTGAGAACAAAACACTGAAAGTTCAAAAGACTGAAAACTCATTTGACTGAAACTCATAACACTGACAAGTTAAAGTAAAAGGTATACACCCTTTTCCCCACTGTAGTGCAATCCTGGAGTTAGTATATATAGTTTGGTGGGGTGAGGGGCAAAGCCCCCCACATAGTTTAGGTAAATATTGTTTTCTGCAAAGAGTTATTCATTGCAGTTATAAATATCCATGTATATGGTTTAAAATGCATAACGTATGTGGGGGGCTTCACCCTCCACACCCCCCAATGTTGGATCCTATGCCCCCCACCCCCCAACTATATTTACTAACTCCAGGATTGCACTACAGTGGGGAAAAGGGCATATACCTTCTACTTTAATGTGTCAGTGTTATGAGTTTCAGTCAAATGAGTTTTCAGTTTTTTCAACTTTCAGTGTTTTGGTTTCAGTAAAATGAATTCCAGTCAAATGAAATTTAGGTCATTTGAAGTAGACCCACCTCAGAATATTGGTCTCAGCTTCATTCATCTTGGATTTCCCTGGTAAATTACTGCGTGCAAAAAACGATAACTGTCAGTAGTTGATGACATGATACATCACAGTGTAAAACAGTATATATGTCAGAAAATCTATGCTACAACCAATCATGTTACACAAGCAGCACAGACATCAATAGTTACAGTATCCCCCATATGTTACGCCCATTGTGTCTCCATATTGGCAACCTAGCTACAGATATCCTGCAGAAACAGGTTGCTAGGTGTAGCTGTAGCACACAAAACCCTGAACTGGAGTCCAACTCTCCCTGGAATGGATGCACAAACTCAATATAGAAGGTCATACTGGGCATGCTCCTACACTTAGAGAAATGAAACCCATGGCTGACAACACAGTGGACTATAGATATCTG